>NC_064419.1:14890000-14987500 GCF_023375975.1 Astyanax mexicanus
CTGAAACAACTCATTAAGCCCTGAGAAAAACAGCCCAGCAAGCAGTGGATTAACCCAGAGACTAGCACACCAAGCCCAAGCCACAGAAATAACAGCACACACAGTTGGGATGTATACTATAAGGTATAGGGTTCCTACAGTACTGAGACTGCTACGAAGCTTTTATGACAAACCATTTTTAATCTATAGTGCATTAGTGTGTCGAGCCGGTTTCCTCTTTGCAGCTCTTAACCCTTGTGTGGTGTTCGGGTCAGTGGGACCCGTTTTCATTTTTCATCAAATGATACTAAAAAAATATTTTTTCTAACTTAAACTCATTGGCATTGGCTCATTTTTTGTGAAAACATATATCAAAACACATTTTCTATAAACACACACTGTACACCCCCCCCCCCCCCACACACACACATATTACATACAGTATGTTTGGCCAAGGGCTAATAAACATTGCTTCATTTGTAAATTTGAAACTAAACACATTTTCTACTCATATCTTGAGTTTAATTCATTTTCTTTTACATTTTACATTTTTATTAAAAAACTAATAAAAAAAAGTAGCACTTTTTGAAAGAAATATAGTAACATAATTCAGGTAAATGGCAAATATTAACCATGTAAGCTGATTATATTGCTTGCAATTTAGGTGAAGCAAGCATGTGTAAAGCATTTTAATGTAAAATTGCTTAATTTTGCTGAATTAAATACAAATAACAAGTAACAAAAATATGAACTGCACACAAGGGTTAAAGTTCAGTCATTATAAAGAATCATTTAAATGCTTTAACAATGGTTGAATGCTTAAAGGATTCTTTGCCTGATTAAGTGATTCTGCTTTATGGTAAACTTCTTTCTTAGAGACCCGCAGACTATCCACAAGAGAGAGAAAGGCACTCGCTGAGTTGTCGCAGAGTGATCGCCTTTGAGACAGGGACACTGGCAAACATCTAGCAGGTTTAATATATAGAACAGTCTGTGACTACGAGTCAAGAGCAGTGACTCCAGCCAATGGAATCATGTAGAGAAAACCACATGTCTGTAATCAACATATCTTCTGCATGGCATCGCTAGTTCTTATGTGTGTTAAGTTCTCCATAACGTAACAGCCAGGAGACTGGATTAGAACATTTTAGAAATCCCACCGCTTATCAGGTTCTTTCATTCTGCCGTTGTGAGTACCTAGGGATAATGGTCAGATGATGGTCAAATGATGAACCAGTGACCAATGGCTTTTATTTTATTAATAAACAGTTTAAGAGCAGTCAGTGGCTGGATGTATGAGAACCCCTGCCAACTTCAGAAAGTGCCTCCAATTAGTTGACACTTTGAAGGACCTCAGAATAATGGAGCAAGGTCACATGGTTTTGTTTTCATTTGCATTCTGTAAAACACTGTAGTAGGTAAGAACCACTTATGCCCGGATCAGACTACTCAATTTTAGCCTGATTTTGACCCGATTTTGTCGGCACCGACATAATGCGTGCGTCGGATCCAAATTTCAGTGCCGCGAGCGAAAAAGCTCAGTGTAGTGCGACACAGTCAAAGAGCAGTAATTTGACATGAACGACACCGTCGGAGCGTCTGACAGAAAGACTAGCATGTTAGAATTTTTTGTATTTTATCCCCTAGTTTGACATGCTCCCCGACGTGCTCCCTGACTCTGACCAATAAGAAGACAGTGCATTCTGTGGTGCACAGATGTAAACACGGGAAAAGAAAGCTGGGCGGTGCTCCTGCAGTTCGCTGGACCAGGGAAACAGAAGCATAATCTAATAAGTTCAAGTCCAGTCCACCATGGTCACATCCCACAGTATTCCACATCTTATAGCAAGACCTAAAGGATTGTATGCAGTTGTTTTGGTGCCCAGCTGTTTTGGAAGCCGTTGCATATTGCTCCTAAGTTTTTGGCTAACAGCTAAACATTATATAATCACTGAGAACTCCTTTTTGTTTCATACATTGTTTGTAAAATGTGTGATAAGTCTTGTATACACTGCATGAACCAACAGTACTATTTATCTACTGGTTCTCTAAAAAATGAATGGAACTAAAAAGAGATTATCCTGCTTTTGTACTGTAACTCTACTTTCTAGAAGAATTTCTTCTAGATTCTTTCTGAGTGTATTTAATTGGTAGAGTTAAAGTCAGGATATTTTAGACTTCAGCCTTATCTCTCTATCTCATCCCAAAAGTATTAAGTGGAGCATTGTTCATCTTCCCAGAGAACACAGTTCCGCTGCTGCACAGCTCAGTTCTAGGGGCTTCATACCCATCTAGCCCATACCTGGTATTATTAATACATTATTAATATACAGTTCATACTTCTCTACTGGGACTAGGCAGGTAATGTCAGCATTGAGTGCAACCTAAAGCAGATGAATGCATTGGTTAGAAGAGGTGTCCGCAAACATTTGGACACTTTGTGTAATTTGCCTTATTAATGTGCAGTGTTGGTCAACAACGTTGGTGAAATGGAAAGGAAATAATCTGCATTGCACATCAGAATGGGCACAGGTTCTCATGCTCACACCCTCTGCCCTAATAAAGGATGTTTCTAAATAACGATTGCGAGATTTAGTGTTGTGTAAGTGGTCAGCTGCGTAACGCTATGCATGCAAGGCTGGGCAGCTGAAGGCCACTCACTAGTTGGCACAGTTGGCAGCTGGGCATTTTTGTTCAGGTTAACGAAGGGCCACACTGATTGTCTCAGGCCTTTCCTGCCCACTACACTCTGTAGTTTCCTGTTTTTGTTTGACTGGTGAATAGGTTACGGTATGTACACACACACACACAAATACTCTCTCTGACACACACATTCAGACTTGCTTCCTTTGTAGGGTAGATTTGTGACACTGGCAGTTTCAGATTTGGCACCGTGTACCGTAAACAGTGTGTATCCTCATTCCTTAATGAGATCATTTACTGTAACATACATGCCCATTAACTCCTTAAACACTAAGCTAATCAATCAGATACTGGTTTTAAAGTGACAGCTTGATCATTTCAAGCCACCAGGGGCTTTTCCTGGTAAGACAGTTGTGGTAAAGCAGGTTCATCTGCCTTGTTCTTTACCTGTATCAGAGCCATGTCCATTCATGTCCATTCATTTCTGAACTCAGCATGTGCTGTATACATTACTGCCTAATCTTTCTTCAAGTTTTACTGTGTAATCCGCACTGGAGCATCTGGGGTTAAGGACATGGTTATTAATGATACCAGAAGAATCACTTTAAAAGTGGTAACATTTTTGTCCTGATTCCAGTGTGTGAATATTACTAATAATTAAAAATCATGTTTTTTGTAAGTATTGTAAACATTATTGTGCTATTTTATCATGATTATAAAATTATGACATGTCCTAAAATTACAATGATGTTGTTTATCACAATATATTGTCCAAACAAATGTGCTCATCATGACAGGACTAATCATATACATTAACAGCACTTGTTAGCAACCTAACAAGACTAATTAATCTGGTCAGAATGTGTTTTGATAATATTCTGCTGGATTGTTTGTTAACTTTTTTTTAACTTCTTATGAAGTGTTCTGAACTATTCAGTAACTACTTTGAAGCTAATCTGTGTGGTATGTGGTTATGAAAGTAATTAAAGTGTAAAGCCCCATTACACTAGTAATGAGCGTGTCGACAGTCTACAGATTTTTCTACTCATCAAACTCGTTTTTCGTGTTGCTGGTAATTCCAGGCCCTGAAGGGATTTTCCTGGTAAAAACAAATGTGCAGATCTTTACTGGTATCAGATCTGACCTGTGATAAATCAGAGTGAAGCCTTCAGCTTTTCAGTGCTCCAGGCCTTTCAGAACTCCAGAACATTCTGACCCTTCTCACTGCAGCTCTCAGGTCAGATTGTGTAATGTGCAGGAGGAGGTTAGAACTGGCAACAGATGAGCTGAGGCTCTGGCTGACCCCTTCACACGAGCAAAGAGCAATGATCTAGCTCCAGCATTAAAATAGAAACCAAAAGGGGCAATGTTTGCAGGTTTTCTTTAAAGGGGACATGTTATTCCTGTTTTTACACAAGCTAGAATATTGTTCATGTTCATGAAGTTGGAGCCAGGGTGATTCTATGCTGCTTCCCTTATTGTGACATCATAATAAAAGAGCATCTATATGGCTCTTAGAATGAGCATATGATTCCTGACAGCACACTCTTTCAGCTGATTCACGGGAAACAGATAGATGGATGACTTGGTGCTTGGAGTGTTTATAGGAGGAAAGAGACCCAAGTGGAAACACAAAGGCAATATGAATTATTTAATTTTGTCACTTTTTCCATATATGGATAAATTAAATAGCCAATTGCCTGGCTTTTCAAAGAAAAACGCAATTTATAAACTACAATTAAAAATAGTAAATGAACACTAAACTTGCTTAATATCCCAGCTAGCATATCAATGAAGCACAATAATACAGAGTTTTAATGTTTCAGGGAAATTTTAATGTCATTGCTACTAGGCTTGTCATGCTAATAGTTATCAACCTATCGTGCAGTTTAAAAAATCACAGGCAAATTAACAATTTAATCTGACCTCACTTCTGGCTACTGTTTGTTCTGAGTGAGGAGGAGTCGCTTTGCTTCAGATCATTCTAGACCTTTCAAGACTATTCTTTCAAAACAATCAGCAGAATGCTTTAGCTGTGACATCACTCTGTACTGACTGACTGAAAGATAACTTGAGGGCACCTGAGCGCTCGTAACACTTTGTTTTCCCAACAGTCAGAACTGCAGGTAAATGCGGCCATCAACACTGTACTGTGTGTCTGTAATACACTGCCCCTCAGAAGGTTAGAGCAGCATGCTTCATCCCTCAGATTTATTTTGAGGATTTCCTCCAATTTCTAATTGATTTAAAGTAACAGTGTACTTTAAATCAATTAGAAATTGGAGAAAATCCTCAAAATAAATCTGATAAGGCTTTACAATTTGATGTTTTTAAACACTGACAAAAAGCGCCATATCTTACATCTGTAATAACTTGAGCTGCGATGTCATGTAGATGCATGAAATAAGTCTTTGCTGATACTGTCATTTTGTATAAAATAAAATGCATTACAGAAAAGACTAATTAGTATGTCACATCTCAACTTAACTAATGCTTATTGCTATCTTGCATGCCGCCAACATTCTATTTTCACACCTTCCACCTGCGCTGTTAAATAGCGTCAGTGTTCAGGAATATATTTACGCAGATGGGTGTTGTGGTCTGGAAGTGAAGGAAAACTAACACCCTAAATTAAGCTGCACAGTGATATAGATCACTAAAATAGGGCCTGTGTGTCTATTAGAGTTTAGATTCTGTGCCTGAGCCTGAACCTGATTCCGAACCTGAACTCGAGCCTGGTCAGGCCTATATTCCTCGGGCTTTGTCTGTGACGTAGGCCTAAGTTTTTTAGATGCTATTTTCTATTTTATATAAAGCTACAGTGTAATAATAACAATATATCAAAGTAACAAATCACACTGTGATAATAGAATTATATAATGAATTTATAATGTAGTAATCAGGCAGCTCTGGCCACTTGTCCACATTACACTGGACCTGCAAGACTACTGTAGCTTTGTAGACATAGTTCATGTAGCCTGTATTGTCCCAGAAATGATTGCAATCATTTTATATCATTGTCATTTTAAGACCTTTAAATGGCACAGATAGAATGATAAAATAATAAGCAAAAGGGTGTATTATTCTCTTTTATTCTCTTTTATTATTCTCTATTATTCTCTCGTGTTTACACAAGAGTTTTAGCCAGATTACCACACTGTGTGTGGTAAAGCCTTCTATGGAATATTCCCATTACTCATGTGACCCATGTGCATAGAAAATATAATGTTTCATCCATATGGCACTCACAAGATAATGACTCACAACTCATACAGGTGTTGATCATGGTCAATTTACATTAATCAGGAGGGGTTAAACAGTTTCAGATCATTAGCATGTTGGAGTGAGTGTGTTACAGTGCATCTCTCTCCACTTTGCTGCTGACCTGTTTGTTTGCGTTGTGTGAGAACCTCTGAAGAACATGTTTAAAACTCCATTTGAGGTGATTTGATGCACAGGCTGGTTCTTTATGTAAGATTTAATGAGACACTGATTAACGAGGGAAGCAGGAATGTGGACCTGGCTCTGTTCCAGTTGACGCAGAAGCGTGTATACAGGACGAGTGTGTTTGTTTGTGTGCATGAAAGCATGTGTCTGTTTCCCCGGAGTTTGTACTGAAGAGTAATGTTATGTAAGGATGTAGCTGATAACCTGTGTGTGTGTGTGTGTGTGTGTTGGGAGGGCTGTAGTTTGGCCTGGTACTGTAGTGAATAGTTGTGAGGGTCTGTGTTATATAAGTCTGCACCCCAACAGCCTGAGTAACTCATGAATGGATGGATTTTAGAGTTCTTGTTAGGCATGCACTAATATAAGGCTGAATGATATTGGAAAAAAACTGAATTTGTAACATTTTGTTGTATTGCGAAGAAATATATAATTTACTTGGATTTTTTTTACAAGATTTACCAGCAAGTCTATGTGCTGATGATAATGTTAATGATGTGTATCTTGGATTAAAGTGAAATAAATATTAGGCAGATAAAATAATTCAAAATGAGCAAAGTGTTTTTTTTTCATCTTCTATCAAACCACAAAAAATATATTTGCCTTTTGAGACATTTCAGGTCCTGCAGTCTGGCTGTTAAACATGCACACATTGTAATAATGAAATGACCTGCTCTCTCAATATTTGTATTTGTTTCTTTCTTTAAAGTAATTCTACATTGTAGATTAATGTATTAACTTATTATTGTTACTTTATGATCATAAAATAATATAACAATAACAATAATAATAATGCAATTGCACCATTTTGATAGTATTTTTATAAGATTATTTAGCAATTGGAATTGGCTAAATAACACACAGGGGCCCAGTGTTATATAAGCCATTTTTCACCTCATTTTTAAACTTAACTTGTTTAACCCTCTTTCTCTCTCTCTATCTCTCTGTCTCTCACTCGCTCTCTCTCTCTCTTACTTTCTCTCTCTCTCTCTCTCTTGTTCTCTTTCTATCTGTCTCTCTCTCCTCCTCCTCTTCCTGCTTGTTTCCATTCAGAAGCTTCTGGCAGTTCTTCCACCCTTCCCATGCACCCCACTTCTATTCCTAATTAAACACACACACACACACACACATACAGACACACACACATACAGACACACACACACACACACACACACACACTCAGACACACACACACACACACACACACCATATTGTTCTCCAGTCAGTCATATGACAGTGTAATCTTGCCATGGTTTAATGGTTTTGAGGGACTGGCTGGCTGGTTCTGATTGGGTTCCTTGTCGTTTGTGTAGACGTGGGCTGTTGTAAGGTTCTCTCTCTTTCAGGATCGATGTGTTTTTGGGTTCTTTTGTGCGTCCTTCATTAGTCCATTGATTGCACTCTTTGGACCATGGCCAGCCACTGGCTCTGAAGCCCTGGACTTTGAGCTCTGATTGGTTCAGAGAGATCGCTGTGTGTTGATTGGTCACACGCTCACTGGCTACACTTGCTGAACTCTGAGAGGCGAGTGGATTGTCCAAATCCGTGGGTTTTCTGAGAAGCAGAAAAAAGAAGTTGTGCCCACTCTTGGATCGTCACTTTCTGTTCCGGCTTCTCTGTTAGACAGACTGCATGCCAGGAAAGCTGTGGAAATGTGGAGCTTCTTCATTTTTTTTTCACCTCGTTTCTTGAGGTTGGACCACTTTGTGCAAACAAATGGGACAAATCTGTCACATTTTCTCAGCTTACCCTCAGTCTTTCTTCAGTGGATCTAAATGTTTCTGTGAGTCTACAGACACTAGGGAACAGTGGACTGTGTTTTGAATTGCTTCTGCCTTTTTGTCTGACCAGCCCTTGAGCCTCTGTCTTCAACAGTGATCAAACATAGCTTCTGTCTGGAAGATTGACTGATTTCTAAACTTCAGTCTTCTAGACTGACCAAGCTTTGAGCTTCTGTCCCCTGAACTGATTAAGCTCGGACATCTTCCCCTTTAAAATGATCAAGCTCTGGATATCTACTTTATAAACTGGCCTAGCTTTTGACTGGGTTTCTGCCTTCTAGACAGACCCAGCTTTGAGATTCTTTCTTCTAGACGGACCCAGCTTTGAGATTCTTTCTTCTAGACAGACCCAGCTTTGAGATTCTTTCTTCTAGACGGACCCAGCTTTGAGATTCTTTCTTCTAGACGGACCCAGCTTTGAGATTCTTTCTTCTAGACGGACCCAGCTTTGAGATTCTTTCTTCTAGACGGACCCAGCTTTGAGATTCTTTCTTCTAGACGGACCCAGCTTTGAGATTCTTTCAGACTTTTACACTGACCATGCTCTACAAGATATCTGGATATCTTGCTCTGGATATCTTGTAGACTGACCAAGGCTTGTAGTTCTGCCTGTAGACTGAACAAAATTAGAGCTTTTTTTAAGTGATCAGACTTTGAGCTTTTGTGTTTAAAAGCAACTAACATCTGTGATTTTGCCTTTTGGACTGACCAAGCTTTGAGGTTCTGCTTTTTCGAGGAACCTAGGTTTCAGCTTCTGCTATTTAAAGTGGAGAGATTTTGAGTGGGCAAGCTTAGAGCATGTACCTTCTGGACTGAATAAGCTTTGGATTTTTTCAAGGATATGGACATCTGCTTTCTCGAGTCACCACTCATTGTTTGCCTTCTAGAGTGACAAGTTTTGGAACAGATGTTTTTCATACTTTGTCATTTAAGACTCACAACAAACAAGAAGAGCACCAACAAATCAGACAAGACACTAAAATACATGCAAACAATCAGCTTTAGGCGATTGTAAGGTGAAAACAGAAGTCTCTGGGTGTCTTCCTGATTGCTGTCACAATGATTTCTCCAATGGAAGTCATCCTCAATCTGGTAACACCAGACTCCTCTCCATCCACCTCTCCAACCAGTACAGTGAGTCCTTTACTTCTTCATTACCCATGTGTGTTAATATGCTGCTAGGAGCTGAAGATAATCATGCTGAATATTTGATTGACTGTGCAATGTCTGATTTATATGCTTAAACAAATAGTATCATTTGGAGGGATCCATACAATATATTGAAAAAAGTATTACCACATCTGCTTATTTATTGTTCCTTCAGAAATCAAATGTATAAACAGGATTTTGGAGCATTTCTTTGATGATTTGATTGCATTTGATGGCAAGCATGTTAGTGAGGTCAGAATATTGTTGGAAAGCACAGATTTACTGCTCCACAGCTCAATACTGGAGCTTTATACCCCTCTATCTAATGCCTGATATTATATAAAGTGGCAGTGGAGACCTGTCAGCTTGCAAAGACTCACATAATAATAAAGAGTATACAGATTTGTTTTTAGGAAAATTAATGTGGAGAAATAAATGACTGTCAAATCATCCAGCCATCAATGTTCTACACCACAAAATACCTTTTAGAAATGTGAAGCTGCATTTTTCTGTTTTAATAGGTGTAATCATATTTTTGAATTGTTGAACCAAATAGTAAATTGCAATATCACAAAGGAATATTATAAAAAAATGTGACATAATGGTGGGTTATTTCAAACAAAACCAGCCTAAACTGGAAGAGTATGTTTAGAAAAAAATAGAAATGTGACGAACCTATAAACCAATAAGCGATATATTGTGCAGCCCTATTTCAGGGCCAGTTTAATGTTTGTTCCTAAACTTATCCATTAAATGTTTTTGCTCTGGAGAAATATCGTAATTTTGTTTAGAATCTAAGATGTCCCAAAACTTATGGTGGGCTGTAAATTCTGGCCAGCCTTGATGGAATGTGCTTGCATACAAGTGTCCTACTTTGGTGTTCTGTATGCAAGAGTGTGACGTAGAATTATTCCAAGCTTTTAAGAGACTTGCATGGACTTTGTTTTGACATAATTCCTGATGAAAGGCTCTGTTGTTCAGAGCGGCACAGCATGACTGTAGCATTTGTACAGTCTTAGTCCAGAACCAGGACTTTTATTTATTTATTTATTTATTTTGCTGTATTACACCATGCAGTTTAAGAGCCATCAAATTCCCTCTTATGATTAAAATCTAGTAGCTGGCAAGGAGTGTGTGTGTGTGTGTGTGTGTGTGTGTGTGTGTGTGTGTGTGTGTGTGTGTGTGTGTGTGTGTGTGTGCGTGTGTTGCATGCATGGCCTGGTGGTTATGACTTGGTTATGTAATTGTCCGCTGAGGGAGAATAGAGGCATTGTTAATGACATCTGTCCCCTTTAAAGAAAGCGGATTTCCATAGAATTCTGAACGGGACTTTGTTGGAGTTTAAGGGTCTTTAACGGGTGGCAGACAGAGGGTGAGAAAGAGGGAGAGAGTTTTTGAAGCTAGCACTAGATTTGCCTCCACTGTTTCCTCTTTTTTGTCTGGACTTGTGGTAAATTAATATTGACACAGTCAGGGGTCTGTTGGCTTTTGAGAAAGCTTGCAGCATGTGCAGTATTTCACATGTACGCGCTTTCAGATTGACTTCAATAGATCATAAAACAGATTCATAAAGACACATGCATAAAAAAAGTCCTCAGAAGAATCCGGAATGTGTTAAATATACACAGAACAAGTCAGACCCAGCTCACACCTTACTGAATCTGCTTTTCATAGTCTTAAAGACATCATAAAAAATAAAAAATAATAAATAATAATAATTAAAAAATCATATACGCTACTCAAGTATTAAGTTAAAGGAAAATTGTGTAGTACACTGTACAACTTTGATGAAGTGAACAGAAAAACACTTGTGAGAACTGCAGTAACCCTTTATAATCTGATTCACATCTATGGTAGGTCCTCATCACTGCCCAGCACTGCACTAGTTAACTCACTAGTTTATCTACCAGTTTCCATTAGAGGACAGTGCTTAAAATGAACTTGTTTCGTTAATATCTGATGATACACCCTGATCATTTTATGAATTCCTACAGAAAATATAAACCTTATCGTTCCATGGATGTTATGAATAATAGAAATGCATACTGTATTTCCACAAGGATCATTTTTGGAGCAACGCTCTCAACCTAAATGCTTCTCATTTTTCTACTTCCTTCTCTTCTTGCATTTGTTAAGCAATAGTTAAACACTGACCTTTGACTAAAAATTATTAGTGTTTGAAGTTATATATAACGCATTATAATGGCGATCAGCCATCATCATTATAATGCTAAAATGATACATTAAGGCAAATTGACCTTTTTTGAAAACTCTTGAAGCATCACTTGAAGCACATACCAGCTATATATAAAAGGAAAGGAAAAGGAAATCTGCACAATTCACATGTTTGTAATGACTATTCATAAAGTGTAATACATTACATATCATCAGCAGACTCTGGTTAAGAAGCTTAACTAAGCTCAATTCATAATGCAAATAATTCTCCATAAAAGCTAAAACTGGACTGCAGTTCCAGTCAGCAAGTGATTACAGTGTTTTTTTCTGTCTAGGCTAATCTCTGTTCAGGATCATTTAGCCAAAATTAGTAAGGTATTTTCAGCTGGATCTGGACAAAGTGAATATATTTTAAGCTCCTAGGACATTTCATACTCAGCCAGGAGTGCTTAGTGTTCTATTTTCTGTGAAACCATAACTAAATGCTCTATCCATATACCTCACTTCCAAATATTTAACTTTTATTATTATTCATTCAAAAGTGAATAGACACAGCTGCAGCCCTGATTGGAGAGTGGTTAAAAAAACTGGCTTTGCCATCTTATGTACGCTCCCATTGCTGCCCTGCTTGCTGAGGCTATGAAGACTAAAAAAAAAAAGGCTACGAGATCAAGACTATGAGCCTTCAGTCTGTGTACTGAAGAACTGTGTGTGTGAACTATCAGAAAAGTTCAATAACTATCAGAAAACTATTAAAAAATATATTTAAAAAACTTGAGGTTTAATTGATAAGAAATTCAGCTAAAAAGAAGATAAGAAATTAATAAAAAAACAGTACAAATTAAGCTAAAACTAACTTGTACATAATACAATAAAAAATATTAATAACATTAAAAAACAAATTAAAATAAGTTAAAAAGTAATAATACAAAACTATTAAAAATAAAATCGTAAAAGAAATAAAAATTGCCATTTCCTGTTATGCAAGTGTCTACCCTGTAATGGCATGCTGCATTCACAGGGCAGACAATTTTAACGAAAATGATAAACACATTTCTACTAAGTAAGATAATGTATAGTCAATTTAAAAATTAAAGGTTTTGGGACATTTTAATGGCTATAGCAAATTTTGCAACTGTGCTTCTACTAATGCTTCTGATACAAGAGCTACTGCAAACATGGAGAAATCAGAACCACAACTCAAACTGCTGAAATGAAACTGTAGAGAGCTGGCAAGCTACAGAATTTTCCCTAAAATCATATAACCAATAATTCAATAATTGGCCTGCACTCATTTCCAAAAGAGTAAAAGAGTTAGCTTAATGTGTGAATGAGAAGAGCTTCGATGTTCATGAGTAAGTGAAAACTTTCAAGTGGAAACTCTTAATTTAAAGAAGTTTGTTTTTAGATAATAACAAAAAAGTAGGAGTTTCCTAGAAGCATTTTTATTACTACTTCACCAACTTTCAGCTGATGATGTAATGAATGCTTAAAGTAATCTAGCTCTTGTTTGGCTTCTGTGGTGAAATAGTTTTTTGGTTAGCAACAGGGGTGTTATTAGCCCTATTAAGGGGGGGCTCAAGCACCCCTAACACGAGTTCCAGCACCCTTAAAGAGAAAGCAAAAACTAGTTTGATCATTAAACAGGATTTTAAGAACAAAAATATAGCAGTCTTTTGTCGAGTGGTGATTAACTGGAGCAAAGAAATGTCTAAACTCAAAGGTATACACTCAAATCTGTTGTAGAGCCAAGTAGATTTTTTTTCACCTCAAACACTGATCTATCCTGAACCACATTTATGAACAGGGAAATAATAAACTCTGTTTAAAGAGAAATAGCAATGCCATCTTCCTGGTTCCTTGTTGTTGCTTGTGCTTAAAGACAGGAAGAGAATATTATTCAGAATTAATTTTAGCTGGTAGTAGATCAATCCTTATTAAGGCTTCATACATGAAAACATGAGCCAGAGTGTCTGCCTGACATCATCAGGGATGAGTCTGTATCTGTCTATTATTTCTGATATGACTCATGCATGCCTAGAAAGACTTCCTCAGGATCATACTCTCTACACACTCTGACTAAGCTCTGTTTTGATTTGCTTGCCCTAACCCTACTTTGCCTCATTCAGAAAGCAGTCAGGGTTAAAACACGGCTTATAACTTCTGTTCGATGGGCCTTCTATTTAATTGAGGAGTTTATAGACAGGAGTTTATTTGAGGAGTTTATAGACAGAAGCTGGGTTATTTATATAGAAATAAAGCTTGTTTCCCCATGCACGCTAGGAAAACAATTGTTGAGGCAACCCTTTTATCTGTTCTAGACTATGGTGATGTCATTTATAAATATGCCTCCGCCAGTTCCCTCAAATTATTGGATCCAGTATATCACTCTGCTCTAAGGTTCATCACTGGTGACCCTTATAGAACTCATCACTGTGATCTGTACAGAAAAGTTGGTTGGCCTCCATTAGCTGCACGAAGGGAAATGCACTGGTTAATTTTAATTTATAAAACACTCTCCGGTCATATGCCAGAATACATCACTTCATTGATAAATTTTAATAACAGTAATTATCAGACTCGCTCCAGTGGTTGGATCAGCTGCCAGGTACCGAGAGTTTTTACTGAACTGGGAAAATCTGCTTTTAGCTACAGTGCACCGGCGAGCTGGAACTCACTACAGGAAACACTAAAACTCAGCTCACTGGTGTCACTAAATCATTTTAAACTTTTAATATCTAACCACCTTCACCTTTATTTTATTATTTTTGTTTTTGTATTTACTTTCTTATAATTATTTTATTTTAATATATATATATATATATATATATATATATATATATATATATATATATATATATATATATATATATATATTTATTATGTTTTATCAGTAATACTGTTATTATATATTTTTAATTTTTTAAATTTTATTCTTATTACTAAATAGTTTTATTTTTTAGTTTCAGTTTTATTCTTCTGTTTCATATATATTAAATATTTGCTTTTAATTTAGCTTTTTCAATCACTATTGTATTTGCTCCGCTACATTGAAAATGAGGGTCACCCTCAATGTACTTCCGAGTTTAAAATAAAGGTTGATTGATTGATTGATTGATTCTCAGGCACAATATTACATCTAGAACCCAGAGAACTACATTTGTATATAAACAGTGTTTTAATTAAACTATCTGTGCACCTGTGCAAGTTCTCAGTGCCTCATTTTAAATGTCAAAGCCCCCAAAATGCCTGTTGGGAGCTTCAGCTAAAATGCATTATATGGGATTGCTTTAAGGAGAACTGAGGTGGGCTTTTTGCCTAAATTTCGCACTCATACTGGATTTCTTATTTAAATCCCTATTATGTGAACCCTACGCATGCATACAGTGTTCCTTTTTTTAATGCTTCATCCATCTTTTTATAGTGCACCCTGTTGTCTGACATGCATTTACACGATTTAAACCATTTGCTATGGTTAGCTTATGTCTCATGCTACATACATGTCGTGTTTTGTATTATATGTGTCACACAAAGACCTCAGATGTTCAAAATGGTAACTTTACATGAGAAGACATATATACAAACTGACACTATAGACATACTGACAATAGTATTGCATGGAAATATGCTAAGTAAGACTGGATATAAAAATATACGATGCTGAATAGATGTGCAGAGATCTAAAGTGTGTGTGAGGAAGTGATGAAATAGTCCAATAGGTGACAGAATAATAGGTGACATTATGTTAAACAAGTAAAAATTACATATACTCTGGTGAGTATCTCCACCCAAAAAGGGACGAGCACTGAGAAGGGTGAACTTTTTGTGCTATATAATATGGGAATATAATCCCTTGGTACCAAAGCAGCAACAGGACATACTGTCATACTGGCATTTAATGAGCATTGGCCTTTTAATAGCTTCGGTGTGTTTCAGTGTTTTCAGTCAACAGCTTTATTGGTGGCTTTAGTTTAAAGTAAGCCACTGTCCCGTTCTTGACCTGAGCTGTTTGGGGTGTAAACATGGTTAGCTCTGTGGTGGAAGTTACTGTATGTTTATGCATCAGTAGGTGTGAGCATTGTGTTCCTTGTCAAGGTCAGATGTCTGTGTGTGTGAATGTGTCGGATGTAATTAGCGTTGTTGCTGGAGAGCGGTGGACATGTTCCTCACTCATTCTGAGGAGTTTGCGGATCAGTTTCAGAAACATCGTTTGACTGGGGTTAAATAACACTGTATGTGTTGGATTGCTGCTGTTGTGTTGGGTTGCTGCTCTTTACAGAAGTGCCTTGGGCTAATTGCTAACTCACCTAGCCAGCCTGTACTAACCTCAGGGTGCTGGCAGGTTTCCTTTGCATGTTGGGCCTCTCTAGCACTTCCAAATAGGCCAGTTCTTGACCGAGTGTGACAGAGTGTTGTGTCCAGTAAATAAATAGTATTTATCATGGCCTAGTTTACTTAACTGACTAAAAGAGTTTAGCTTAAATAACAGCTGCTCCAAATGCTGTGACTCTCCCTGACCTTGTGTAACCTCAAATCCAGTGTTTCTTACATTTACTTTCACTTTTAAATATATGAACCCAAAGATATTTCATCTTTTGTCTTTTTAATTTAATTTCATTTGTTAATAACAAGGAGACAGACATTCAATTTAATAAACAAAAAGGGTTAAACAAACCAGAACATGTTTTATATTTTAAATTCTTAAAAAGGAGTACGTCTACAATTACAGCTTTGCAAATCTCACCTGGAATGGCTTTTAGTTAACAGCTGTGCCTGTCATTTACAATGTAGGAAAAAAAGAAAAACATTGAATGAGATGGTGTGTCCAAACTTTTGACTGGTACTGTATGTACATTAATGCTACACATTCCAAAAGAAGTTGAGATGGTAAAGCTTTTATCACTTTGTAATGGTGCTATTCCTTCTTACCTAACACCTATTTTTAACACATTTTGGCACCAAAGATACCAAGTGATGAATGGGGTCTTTTATGTTGATTACATTCTCTACTGGGGACAGGTCAAACATGTCTTAGTAATGTGTGCAGCATGTGGTTTTGCATGGTCTTGTTGTAAAAATTGTGGACAATACTGGAGAAGATGTGTTTTTAAAAGTATCATGCTTTTCTGCATTAATGCTGCCATCACAGAAGTGTAGTAACACAAATTCATAACATGACAGACCCTGGGTTTTGGACTTTTTGGCTTTTTGTATTTTTGGTCCAGAGCACACAACATCCATTTCTTCCAAAAAATATCTGGAATGTTAAATGGCAATAATACACATTTTCACATTGTGATGTTCCAGTCCAGATGCTTTCATGTCCAAAGAAGTTGACACTACTTCATAAGGCTTTCTACAAGGAACTTTGTTTTAAAATTCATAATTTTCTTACACATTTGTTATAAACTGAACATCCTCTGCCCATCTTTGCTCCTTAAAGTCTCTGCATTTCTTGTATACTGCTTTTTAGTGATATTAAAGCAACATTATGTAAAAATTGGTATTTTTGTGCACTCCTCGACCTACAGTTGCAGCATGTGCTTCACTTGTGTACCTTCACCATCAAAACAAATCACAATCTAAGCTCCTCTCTCATGGACAGTTGTATATACGCATTTGCTGACAAGCTGAAAGATACAGAATAGGCATTTGAAATGAAAGAAATATGTCGAAATATTACAGTTTTTTACACAAATATGACTACTCAGCATTATGGAGCTCTCGCAAGCAGTTTAAGCACCTCCACCAAAGATACATAGTGTAGTTGCTGGCATTCTGACTACTATTAACCACGCTCACTGGGGGTTCTGTGTTCTGTATTTTCTATGTGTAATGTTTTGCCTGATTACTTGTCCTGTGATCATGTTTCTCTAAAGCTGCTTTGTGACAACATCAGGTGTAAAAAGCGCTATACAAATAAATTTTATTTAATTTGATTTTATATTACAGTCAGTGGGGTAACAAAATCAAAACCATTTTGAAACTGTTATTATAAAGTTAAATTGCTACATTTTGTTATTTTAATCCAGAAGGAAATCAGACAAAAGTCTTGACACAGAGCACTTGTACGGATAGCATTGCCTCAGAAGTACATTCTGTCTATTAGTCATGACCATGTTACACTCTGTAGTGTATTTCCTAACTCCTGCTCTTATCACACAGTGAGACGCCCACAGCACTTTTCACTCTTTCCTCACCTGCACGTTTGTGTGTGTGTGTGTGTGTGTGTGTGTGTGTAAATGTGTGTTTGTAAATGTGTGTGTGGCAGGGTTGTGGTTGTGTGTGTCTTGTAAATTCACCCCCATTGTAAAAATGCTTCACTTCACAGTTCCTGACCTGTTCTGAAAGGTTTGCTGTACTGGGTCTCTGTATGTCTGTTATCCTGTTATTTATCTCTGACTGTTTAAAGTGATTTTCTCAGGTGCTGTGGAAAGTGACACGCTGCTTTATTGCACTGTAGCTGCTTGGTAACATTCAGTTAATGTGCAGCGTCAGCATCTTATCACACTGTTAAGAGTCAGGTGCTCCTCACTGTGTCTGATCCCAGGTTTGCAAGTGGTTCAATCAGCAGTTTATTTGTGCCACACATGCATGGCATGGCTGTTTTTTTCAGGATATGACAAGTTTCATGTATTCAGATGATTTTAGACACAGTTCAGGTGTTCAGATGATTTTAGACACAGTTCAGGTGTTCAGATGATTTCAGACACAGTTCAGGTGTTCAGATGATTTTAGACACAGTTCAGGTGTTCAGATGATTTCAGACACAGTTCAGGTGTTCAGATGATTTCAGACACAGTTCAGGTGTTCAGATGATTTTAGACACAGTTCAGGTGTTCAGATGATTTTAGACAGAGTTCAGGTGTTCAGATGATTTTAGACACAGTTCAGGTGTTCAGATGATTTTAGACACAGTTCATGTATTCAGATGATTTTAGACACAGTTCAGGTGTTCAGATGATTTCAGACACAGTTCAGGTGTTCAGATGATTTCAGACACAGTTCAGGTGTTCAGATGATTTTAGACACAGTTCAGGTGTTCAGATGATTTTAGACAGAGTTCAGGTGTTCAGATGATTTTAGACACAGTTCAGGTGTTCAGATGATTTTAGACACAGTTCAGGTGTTCAGATGATTTTAGACACAGTTCAGGTGTTCAGATGATTTCAGACACAGTTCAGGTGTTCAGATGATTTCAGACACAGTTCAGGTGTTCAGATGATTTTAGACACAGTTCAGGTGTTCAGATGATTTCAGACACAGTTCAGGTGTTCAGATGATTTAAGACACAGTTCAGGTGTTCAGATGATTTTAGACAGAGTTCAGGTGTTCAGATGATTTTAGACACAGTTCAGGTGTTCAGATGATTTCAGACACAGTTCAGGTGTTCAGATGATTTTAGACACAGTTCAGGTGTTCAGATGATTTTAGACACAGTTCAGGTGTTCAGGTGGTTTCAGACACAGTTCAGGTGTTCAGATGATTTTAGACACAGTTCAGGTGTTCAGATGATTTTAGACACAGTTCAGGTGTTCAGGTGGTTTCAGAAACAGTTCAGGTGGTTTCAGAAACAGTTCAGGTGTTCAGATGGTTTCAGAAACAGTTCAGGTGGTTTCAGACACAATTCAGGTGTTCAGGTGGTTTCAGACACAATTCAGGTGTTCAGGTGGTTTCAGACACAGTTCAGGTGTTCAGGTGATTTCAGACACAGTTCAGGTGTTCAGGTGATTTCAGACACAGTTCAGGGGTTTAGATGGCCAGATTGAAATAACTGTAATGAAACAATCCATTACTATGTTGCTTTGTTAAGTGGTTTATTCACAGCTGGTGGACTCAGAGCTGCTGAGGCTGCATGACGGAATTCATCTTGCTGTTCAAACATTTCCCTAGGCCATATCTGTGGTGTGTTAGTCAACCGGATGTCAGGTGTGATTCAGAAAGCAGGCGCTGGCTGGATAACTCAGGAATGCTGGTACTTTCACAGGAGTGAAACATTTCTGTATATAATCAGTGTTTGACCTACAATTGAAATATGACTATTTGGAGTATTTCTTTAAGCTTCATGAGTGGCAAAACTGCCTTTTTTCATGTGGTAATGAAGATGCTGTGGGAGGACATGTCCTCCTTTAAATTTCTAAGACCATCCTTTCAAAGAAGGTGATCAGTATGACAGTTAGCGGGTGGGACTGGTAAAGGCCTGTGGTCTTTGATGCCTGTGGTCTTCTTTAAACAGGAGAAACCTGCTTGTCCTGACATCACCCCAGTCTGAGGGCCCTGAGTGACACCTGAATGTGTTTTTTGTGAAACTGCTTGCTTTTGTCCATCTCCCCTCACGACTCCCACGCCTGGTTTCTGCTGAAGCTCATCTTGTAGACAGATGACAATCAGATTCCCTGTTATGCACAAATAGGATTTGTCTCTCCTTATTAACAAATGCAAGATTCAAACTCCTGATGTGGTTTCAGCCTCAATTCTTGGAGAAAAAAGAGAACAGGGAATGAGCTACTTTTTATGAAAATCAGGTCTGACCACTAATAGTCTATGGATATATTATTTACTATATCTCACACCTGGGTTGTTTATAACACTGTTACTGAATACGTGTATTTCTAATGCCTAGTGTGTTTATAACACTGTAATATAGGCTTTATTTACTGATTACACTTTTCCTAAAGCCTGGTCTGTTAATAAGACTGTAAGTCAGTAAACTCCTGAAACGGTGATTTTAACTCGGTTAAACTGGGTAAAGAGCAGCGCTTCGACTCGGTCACTCCACTTCCCGCGAGGAGTGATTAACAGAAGGGGGCGGGGCTAGCACTGAGCCATCAGAACGGGGTGACGTCATCCTCACGGGCGCCAGAGAAGGGGGCGGGGCCGGGGCGGTACCAAGGCAGAGGGAGGGGCGGGGCCGGCGCGCGCGGAGCACAGTTTCAGGTGCCGCTCGAGAAACTTTCAAAACAAGTCCGTCTGCGGAGAGAGAGACCGGAGACCGGCGGCCCCGGAGCCGCGGAGAGGAACAGAGCGGGTATAAATGAAGAGTCCGGTGAAGCAAAGCGTGAAGAAGAATGCACTGGGAGCAGTTCCTCAGACTGAACCATGGAAAGGTGAGGAGCTCAGCTTCAGACCGTGGAGCTCAGCAGGCTACAGTAACACTGAATAACAGAGGCTACAGTAATACAGAATAGCAGAGGCTACAGTAACACAGATTAACAGAGGCTACAGTAACACAAAATAACAGAGGCTACAGTAACACAAAATAACAGAGGCTACAGTAACACTGAATAACAGAGGCTACAGTAACACAAAATAACAGAGGCTACAGTAACACTTAATAACAGAGGCTACAGTAACACTGAATAACAGAGGCTACAGTAACACAGAATAACAGAGGCTACAGTAATACGGAATAACAGAGGCTACAGTAATACAGAATAACACAGGCTACAGTAACACAAAATAACAGAGGCTACAGTAACACTGAATAACAGAGGCTACAGTAACACAGATTAACAGAGGCTACAGTAATACAGAATAACAGAGGCTACAGTAACACTGAATAACAGAGGCTACAGTAACACTGAATAACAGAGGCTACAGTAACACTGAATAACAGAGGCTACAGTAATACAGAATAGCAGAGGCTACAGTAACACAGATTAACAGAGGCTACAGTAACACAAAATAACAGAGGCTACAGTAACACAAAATAACAGAGGCTACAGTAACACTGAATAACAGAGGCTACAGTAACACTGAATAACAGAGGCTACAGTAACACAAAATAACAGAGGCTACAGTAACACAAAATAACAGAGGCTACAGTAACACAGAATAACAGAGGCTACAGTAACACTGTAACACAGTTTCATTAAGTTGAGGAATGTTTACAGAGCTGAATTTCTCACTAAATATAAGAAAACAATATAGCACTTTATTTGTATTGTAAAGTGAGTTGGTTAGTCACTTACTTTTGGATATTAAGTCATTATTTTGATGATAGATTATTTTGAGATGTTGAGTTATTATTGTAAGTTGTTATTGTTTTGAAGTTATAGTTAATTGTATAGAAGGTATGTAAAGGCTACCTTGCAGAAAAAAAAGAATATTAGTTTAATATCGAACTACTTAATATCTCAAAGTGACATCTCAAAATAATGACTTAGTATCAACAGTGACTTAGCTGTAGCAATTTACTTCATAATGAAAATAAAGATTTGGTGTGTTTATATATTAAGTGGCAGGAAATTTATAAGCGTTAAACTATTCAAATGAAAGAGCGCAGAGACTGTCTCTGACTCTGGGCTGGTGTATCTAAATGAGTTTCTCGCTTGTGAAACACCAGCTGGAGGTTTTGGTGTGATGATGATGATGATGATGCTCATGCTGCTGTGGTGGTTCACTGATTAGTCAGGTGTCCTCTCTCGTTCCTGCAGTTGATGTTTGTTATTACTGTGATGTGTGTTCTGGGCATGTTTAGACTGTTTGTTAAGATGGTCTGAAGGAACACTGGAAGCGGGGTGTAGGTTTAGGCAGATGGGAGTCACAGGTGGACAGAAGCTCAGCTGAAGTCTTGGACGGAGAACTTGTTGGCACAAGCCAGTTTCGCACGTGAGCGGAAGGCTGTTGTAACAGGAAGAACCCTGAGTTCTGCTTCTCTCACTTTCTTCAGAAACCCTCAGTCAGCGCTCTGATGGAGGCAGACGGACAGCAGAGCAGTTTCTGAGAAAACATGAGTTTATAGGCTGCTTTAGAGAGACCAGACAATCCAGGTTAATCTGTCTGCAGGAGAGAGGGTGTCTCTCTGCCTGAGGTGATTTTAGGTGAGACAGCTCTATCCATCAGACAGGGAACCTGTAATCCTACAGTTTACTTTGGCTTTTAGACTGGAAATCATCAATGTTTTTAGAGATTTGAATGCATTATGGTGGGTAATAAATGAATAAAAGTAAACCAAATCTGTGGTAAAGATAAACAATAAAAAGGACACTTTCTGTGTCAGGGTAAATGAACAAAGCTGTGTATGACTGATTAAAGGGAGTACTGGGCAATATTGTAAAAAAATATTTCACAGTATATACATTTTGCTGCAAACCATGCAGTTTAACAGAACTAATTACACGTAATGTTATGGAAAGCTTATAAACAACTTGGGTTGTATTGAAACATGATCATCACTTTAAATTTTTGTTGAATAGCCCATTTCTATTCTCCCCAGCCTTTCTAAAAACAGTGCTTTTAGCCGATGCTCCCAAAAGGCTAGCATTGCTAGTTATAGAGACATAGAGTTACCCAGACAAATAAATCTCTGTTTTACCCTATTAACCATTGCTACACTCTTAGGAATAAAAACACTCATTCTGTGTGTGAAATTATAATGTTATACACAGGTTGTACCTTAAACTGGAACATTTAAGCATAATGTACCATAACTCATCCTCTCGATTGCATTGTGGCAAAACATGCATAAAGGTCAGTTATGTATGTTTTCTGGAATAGCAGGGAAGTTAAACATGTTTGAAAAGTGGTACCTGACTTTTTTGTCAAGGTTTTGAATCCTCAATAGACTTTGCACATATACAGTGCTTATTTTGTAATTAACTGGACAATAGACTCAATGTCTGTAAAGAGGCCAGGAATCATATATTGCTAAGAAAAACATCCTGTTTCACTGGAGTCAACAAAGACCTTTAACACTTATTTGTAATAATTTTGAATGTAACACTGTGACTGAACAGAACATGTTTTGTTTAAAAAAAAGTGTTTAAAATATCTTTATGGAAACTGTATTCTTGTTTAAGATATTCAAATGTTCATTAGGAAATGTATTAGAACCAGGACAACTTAAATAATAACTTATGTGTTTTCTTGATTTAATGGTTGCGCTTTGTAAGATGGTTCTTTATATCCAATATCATTGTTTTACTACAATTGTTTTGAGTGAAAAAACCCAACTTTCAACACTATGTAGAACTTTTTTGATGAGAGAGCTATGTGATGTAGTTCACCCAGCATTTACCCCAGCGTGTGTTGTGTTTAGTGATATTCTGGCTTTGCTCAGTTTAAAGGGACTTTGTGTATTGTCTCCCTCTTAAGAGTTCAGGTAAGTATCTTCAGGTTAGTATCTTCCCAAGTTAGACACCCTAGAGAGACACTGACCTAATGCCTACAGAAGTGCACGGCTGATTGCTTAATGTCAGCGGAAAAAAAGAAACATGCTTGTTATTCAGAGCTGAGGTCATTGTTCAGCTTTTGGTTTTCTTCCTTTTTTGCTCTTCCTCTTGTGCTCTGTCCAGGTCTCTGACCTGCTGTCTGTCTGTTTTCTGTGTCTCTCAGATCGAGAGGTTGGAGGGAAGTCTGGCTCAGGCTGCGTTGGCCGCCTCATGCGGGACGGAGGGCTCGCTCACGGGGTCTGAGGATGCGGCCCTTGACCCCCAGCGCACGCGACAGGCCATCGCTCAGCTGCAGCAGAAGATCCTGAAGCTGACGGAACAGCTGCGCATCGAGCAGACGGCACGAGATGAGAACGTGGCCGAGTACCTCAAACTCGCCAACAACACCAACGACAAGCAGCAGAGCTGCCGCATTAAACAGGTATAGTAAAGACTGTCTGTATGTTCAGGAAAGGCTTTCTACAAGTATGACTAGTATTACTGAAGACAGGACGTTAGATGATCATCACCTGACCTCACCCCCAACTCACCAACTCATACTGAACATAATGAACTGAGCACCTTGATTCCAGAGAAATTTACCAGTAATAATTAATACTAAGGGGGGCTTTACACCCCTCTAGCCTACACCTAGCATTAAGCATGGTGTTAATAGGTGCATGGCTACCTGCTCCTAATAATACTATTCTATTGGCAAGGCTTCCAAGCAATGACCAGCGAAGCTACATATAGTGTGTGTGTCCTTCCTCTCTGTTTCTTTATCTGTCTATAGATCCATCATTCCTGGAATTACCCTTTTATCTATCTCTTCATTTTCTCTTCTCATTCCTTGTGCTTCCTTATAATTAACTCTGTATTGATTTATCTGTGACCTTTATCAACTTCCTCCAGAGTGTGATTTCAGTTCACATGCTTTTAGCTTTGTTGCTTCATGTTGTTTTTAGTACAGATGGTGTGATAGCACGTTTTGAGTACTGTCTGATAAGGTACAATTTAATAACAAAAAAAGACTACACTTTAAAGTGAGCTAGTTTTAAGTGAAGCACTTAAAAAGTTGATTATCCTGCTCAGACTAATCAAACACTATGACTACAGCTAGGCCTGTCGCCATACCATTATTGTACAGTCTATGGCCACAACCTCAATCATTTATATGTCATCAGGATCCCCTTTTGTGTTTACATAGTGAGGAAAAAAACATTAATATGAACAAGCTTTTATGTTGAATTTATGGTTTTATTTGATTTGATTTGGGACATTTAAATATCTGAATAATAATTATGACAAAATATTTTCAGGTCTAACTACACCAGTAGAATAAATACACAGGAAAAATTATGACATCACACTGCATGAATGTGCATGTAAATTCAGGCTAGATTTGTTACAGGATCGGTTGAATTTTTCTGATTTTTTTGCTGATATTTGCCGATATACCCATTAACCAATAATGTTGCTATGCCATATTCAGTCTTAGGCCAAAATAGTAGCACTATGGTTCAGCTGAACCTCAGAAAGGTTGGAGTATTAAAGGAACACTATCCAGGAACTGCTTAGAATGTAAACAGTGAATGGAAGCTAGTAGGTGGAAATTGGTGGAATTGGTGGAAACACAGTGCTACTAATACTGTGTTTGGAATAGTCTGACATTCAATTCAGATGGTTTTTAAAGTTCTTTAAATGCAGTCCTGACTTACACCTCTAGTTCAAACACATCTATTAAACATGGTGAAGAAACCATTATGGAGACCAGAATTCCAGGATCAGGCTTGAAAAGCCCTGTATTTACATTTGTAGGGCCCTATATATATTGTTTTTTTTGTTTTTTTTACATATTTCAGATTTTTAGGTTTTTATTAGTGCTGTCAAGTAATTAAAATACACAAGCCCTGCTAGTCCAAATAAAATAACAAACTTTTTTCATCTATATTATCTTTTCCTTTGAAGCCAAAAAGTTAGGTGAATTAGGGTATTAGCTAATTAGCAATGCTAACTGCTTACTGACGAGAATAACCACTCATAGACAATGTTAACCACTAACTGGCAATGCTAACCACTAACTGGTTAGATTAGTAGTTTGTGTGGAGTTGATATGTGAGTTAGTTCACTACAAATCCAGAGCACCCTTTTTAAAATGAAAACTAATAGACTTATTATTAGTAACTCATTACCTCATGACTCATTATTAATAAAATCACTGTTGTCTTTTATAATATAGTGTCTGAAATACACTAGTTAAAGTTTTGGGACACCTGATCATAAACTATATCTTCTGAAGTCAAGGGGTTTAAAACAAAGTTGACTCATTCCAGAGAACACAGTTGCGCTGCTCCACAGCTCAGTAGGTATTTCGCCATAGGTTTTTGTTTATCTGCTCTAATGAATCTAATTTTGTCATCAGTACTTTACTACAGGGACTGTCCAAGCTGTGTAAATTTGTGCGTATTTGAACATCAGTGTCAACAAAGTAGATAAATGCATTAATTAGTATGTGTGTCCACAGACACATGGTGTAGCTTGGTTGTTGTTGAATTTGTATTTACTGACCAACTCCTTCTCATCTACTCAGGTCTTCGAGAAGAAGAACCAGAAGTCGGCGGCAAGCATCGCACAGCTGCAGCGCAAGCTAGAGCACTACCATCGGCGGCTACGTGAGGCCGAACACGGCGGAGCTCCACGCCAACCCAAAGACGTGCTGCGGGATGTGCAACAAGGTCTACGGGGTGTGGGTGCTCGTGTCATCACAGGCATCAGTGAGGGCGTGGTGGACAGTGTTCGGGGTGGCCTCTCCACCTTCTCGCATGCCACGCACTCTGCGGCAGGCGCTGTGGCGTCTAAACCACGAGAGATTGCTTCACTCCTGCGCAACCGCTTTGGCAGTGCCGACAACATCAGCGTTCTGAAGGACGGTGGCGACGAAGCCTGCAGTCCACCCTGTAAGAAAACTTGGAAAAAAAACATAATGCACATACTGTGCTGGAGTTCCACAATATATATATATATATATATATAATAAATAGCATCTTATATCCAACAAATGTTAACACTATATGCCAAGAGTCTCAAAGACATACTGTTATAGATTCGGTTAGATACACTATATGAACAAAGGTATTTGGATGTCGGCTAATTCATTGTTTATTCCAAAATCAAAGGTATTCTAGTTCAAGAAGTTTATTCTTCTATTGTTGGAATAACTGGAGACTCACACCTAAACATAGCACCATCCTTCCAGAGAACACAGTTCTATTGCTCCACAGTTCAGTGCTGGGGGCCTTTATATTGCTCTTGCCCACACCTTTCATTAGGCTTGGTGCAAATTCATATGTATCTGCTCCACAGAGTACTATTGTATTTGACAGTACTTCTGTACAGGGACTAGACAAGCTGTGTACACACATGCACATTTTCACATCTTTGTCAGGAATGGATTTAATATTAAATAGTTTATCATTTTTAAAAGGGGTGTACACAAAAAAATTGACATATTTTGTATCATGTTTTTTATTTATTTTTTTTGGAAAGTCCTGGAAAGTGGTTTCCAGGATGGAGTGGGAACATTTTTTGTTTTGTTTGTTAGTAAATCATAATACTGATGTAATTAAATAGTTCCCACATAAGCATTTAAGACATAAATTGCAGGTAAAAGTCACAGTATCCACTATAAAGAGGTTAATAATATATGTGACATAAAAAAAAATTATTTGATATATATATTTTTAATTTTCAGCGCATCTGCAGTCCAGCCCGAAGTTTGGCAGTGAGGAGGACTGCTCGAGTGCCACTTCGGGCTCAGCTGGGGCCAACAGCGTGACGGGGGCCCCTGGGGGCCCACCAAGCTCCAAGGGGAACACGATGGAAAGAGGACGCAGTGGAAGCTTGGAGATGCTGCTGCAGGAAGTGCAGGAGCTGAGGGAGGCTCAGGCACGGCTAGAGGAGACCCTGGAGGGGCTGAAGAGTCACTACCAGAGAGACTATTCAATGGTCATGCAGGCTCTGCAGGAGGAACGCTATAGGTAAATACAGTACAGCCTCCTAGTAACAATTTTTTCTGTCATTATTACTGATGTTGTAAAGTTCTTGTAAAGTCTGCTCACTAAACTGCAGAGTGAAAAAACTAAACGGACTAAAAACAGTAAATACAATGTAACAAACACACAAAACTTGGTTCAGACTCAGACTTTCAGATATAAAAACACTTCAAATAGTAAAGAGTAGCAGACGAGGGATTCAGAGGGATTTCTAGATCCATTTCTTGTGCTGCAATTACATTAAAGATATTTAGCCGAGGCTTTTATCCAGAGCAACCTGCAAAGTGCTTCACTGTTCACAGTTACTGAAAATGTCCATGCCTAAAGGTGCGAATAGACTAGTCCACAGTGTCCAGTTGTATCAATTTCAAGATTAGAGTGTTCTACTAGTGGTTTATTCTGTGTTGTGTTCAAACCACCAATGCTAGATAGTGCTGTTGTACAAACTGTTTTCATATCTCACTGTTTTCGTTGAAAAAAAATCCAATTCAAATTTTATGCATATCAGTGTTAGTAAGAGTGAAGGAAGTGAAGGAGTGAAGGAAGCTGCTCCATTCAGCTTTGTAGGCCACTGTCAAGGTTTTGTATCTAATGCGTCATTGGCTGAACTTGGATAGAATAAAGACCAGTCATGCCACTAAGTTCTTGATAGGTTGCAATGTTCTGATTGTACGCAGAGAAAGACTGGCCAGGGGAGGAGTGCAGTCTCAGTTTATGCGTATGTTTGCTTGCCTTTAGACCTAAAATAGATGTTCTAAATTCCTCATAGGCCAAAATGTAGTGGGAGGAGAGGGTGGGCTAAGTGGAGAGAGAGAGGGGGGGAGAGAGGGTATCTTTGGGTAAGAGAGATTTTTCTGCCTAAAATGTTCAGGGGTATTCCAGCACTGTTTCCCTGTTTTACTAAAAATAGAGAGAACACAAAAACAGTGGTTTAATGATAGAAACTGGCACAGCGTGTACTGGCCAGATAATGGGCAGCTAATGGGCATCAGGGCGAACGGGTGTTTCTGACAGTGGCTGTTCCTCATCAGCCTCTCTCACTTTTTAGATTTTAGTGCATTTGTCCTAAGAGTGTAAGAATATATATAACAGGTTAGATGTTGATTCAGTCACAGGATTGATGTCAAGACAGTGGTTTATTCTGTGTTGTGTTTAAACCACCAATGCAAGATAGCACTATTGTACTAGCTGTTTTCAGATCCTACTCTTTTGAATTCATAAAAAGTACAGATTTTATAAGTATCAGTAGTAGTTGTCAGAATTTTCATTAGCATATCACAATATATCGTTATACAATATATCGATAGCACCTGTATTGCACACACACACACACACATACACTTTCACACACATTTACACACATACACTCTCACACGCATATACACACATACACTTACACATGCACAGTTTTCCAGAGAAGTGATTGTATGTCCTTGCTGTTTTTCCACGAAACACTTGAAATGAACAGTGCACTCACTGTCTCACATTTCAGTATGTGACTGGGACTCAGATTTCATGTGTGTGTGTGTGTGTGTGTACATTTGTAGGTGTGAGCGGTTGGAAGAACAGTTGAATGACCTGACAGAGCTTCATCAAAATGAGATTCTGAACCTGAAACAGGAGCTGGCCAGCATGGAGGAGAAGATCGCCTACCAGTCCAACGAGAGAGCTCGTGACATACAGGTACACTACATACATCTGTGTGTGTGTGTGTGTGTCCTCGACATTCATGCTGAAAATGGAATTGGGTGCAGTACAGGATTAACCTGTACAGCAGTGCTTTGTTTCCAGCAGTCATCCGTAGACAGTGCCCTCTAATGGTAAACTCTGGCAAGTTCAACAGAACTGAATATGCGGAAAATTATTCACATCAAATTTAAGAAGGTTTAATCTCTGTACTGTAAAGTTGCTGTTGTGGAGATACGGGTATATATATATTACTAACCTCATCAACCAAGTGTTTCATGTTGAATAGACCAATAGAAATCATCCAAGTCATACCTTATATGACCTTAAATAAAGATGGATGCACGTGATAGTGCTTGAGCTTCATACATGTTAACTAAACTCCAGACTGACTCTCTGTTTGTGTGTCTACCTTTGTCTTCCCCTAGGAGGCGCTGGAGGCATGTCAGACGCGTATCTCTAAGATGGAACTGCAGCAGCAGCAGCAGCAGGTAGTTCAGCTGGAGGGTTTGGAGAATGCCACAGCTCGCACTCTTCTGGGAAAACTTATAAACGTCCTGCTTACGCTCATGGCCGTCCTGCTGGTGTTCGTCTCCACGGTGGCCAACTGCGTTGTGCCTTTGATGAAGACACGCAGCCGCTCCTTCTCCACCCTTCTCCTCCTCCTACTCTTTGCCTTTCTCTGGAGGAACTGGGATGTGCTCTCAGGACACACCCACCGCATCCTGCACACTCCGAGATGACCACACCCCCACCACACTTCACCACCTAGAGGCAATGCCAGTGCCTCGCTGTGTGGGCAAAAAATAAAAACTGTGATTTTACTTTTTTTTTAAAGAAACAGGTGTACACGTTTACATTTTTCGAAAGTATGAAACAACAAATAGACTACTTTTTCTCCTAGAATGCCTTTGGCACACTGCTTTTATTATAATGTTAATTAATGGTATTGTTATTATTCCAGTTTCTAATAATTACTTGTTTTTTATCATAATTTTAATCAGTCTTATGTAGCATTAAGCTCCTGTTACTCTGTGAACGGGTAACGGGACGCCATTTGTTTGATTGGAGTCTGTGTTGTTGAACCTGGAGTTTCCTCCCCAGTCACTGCCTTTAGTAGATTTTTAGTGAATCTTATTGGCTGCCTTTAAAGGGGAGGGATATGCACTTTTTGTCTGTGGTTGACAGCAGTGTTAGTCTGCTCTGCCCTCACCTCGTTCATGGCACTGGATTTAAAGAACTTTATGTTGGAGGACTCGCACTTTCCTGAAAGAATGGACTGATGGATCTACTTGAAGTGAGTGGTGCTTCAGGGACCTCCTGTGCTTCCTTACTGTTTCTATTGGCAATGAAATACAACTTTCAGGAACTTTGAGTGAAAATTTAAGACTGTATTAGATGAATGATTACACTGTCGAATGAAGCTTGACTACTTTAGTGATTGGAGCCTGTTCATCGTCATTCCCTTTTTTCTTTCCGATACTGATACAAATTCTTACTTAACTACTCAAATTGTGCCTATAATTCCTAATATTTATTGTGTTCCATTTCTATAGGTTTAATTTTGGTAGTGGCAGTGTTCTATATCCCAAATGTTTTCCAGATTTACTGAGAAGAACAGCATTTACTGTTTAAGCTGCTGCACATTTGAAAAATTCTAGGGAAGCATGATAGTTCCATACCACAGACATGCTGCTGGCACCAGTCTAGCATCATTTAGAACATGGGAACACATGTCTATCAGTAACTGCTGCATAGTATAGAGGCACTCTATTGCCAGTACCGGTACTGTGTTGATATCGGTGGAACAGTAGAGCTCCCCATCTTAAACAGTAACATCTGTAATTCAGTGATAACTCTCTGGTACTGAATATACATTTTTTTACCATGTAAAAGGGTCAGCTGGCTGTTATCACTCTAGATTCCAAAGCGTTCCAAAAGCCTAGGCTGCAGCTGAGGTGCATAAGGCTGCATTTCTTGGCCACTACGTCACAGAAGGCTGTCGCAAAGTAAATCACCCTTTGTATTCGACTAAGAAATGCAGCTGACATTCCGCAACTGATGTTATCTATCTTTCATTAAACTTGGTTACCCACAGTTCTCTGTGCAAATACAAAGCCGGGGGAAAACAGCAACATAAAAACCGAGTGAAAATGACAGAAAATAGAGGCGTGATTTTATACAAAAAAAGTTTTTTGCATATTATTAGAACATTTTGAAGAAAAGAGTGTCATCACATGATATTTTTGTGTGATGTGAAAGTTGGCATTGTTAGCCTAATTCCATATGTGTGACCAAAAACGTACTAGGAAAGAGTCTTTATAGGACAGTCCTACATTGACGCCAGCCTAGACTTAGGAATGCAGCTACACACAGTGTGAACACTTCTTTAAAACTATCCATAATAAAATCTCCCAACCTCAACTTACAATGAAATAAATAAATAATCGTGCGACTGTGGTGCGCTGTAGTATTCCCTCACCCTAATTTAAGATGTGTGGCGTCCAAATTAAATGTCTGAAGAAGGTTGATTTGATTTTGCACAGTCATGTAAAGTAGAACCTGTCAGTATTTCTCTGATGGGGCAGGTGAACAGGCTCTTGGTTCCCCAACTGTAAGAAGACTATGACCTTAACTTGACCCTTGAGTGTATGTATGAAGGAGTGTATGTGTGTGTGCGGATGTGTGTACGGGCATGCATGCTTAAAAAACTACAGTGCCTTCTGATGTCTCCATGTGTTAGAGACTTGTGTAATAAAGAGCATTCCTGCATAGACCGAGGACATGAGTGTGTCTGTGTGTGTATAAGTTGTTTAATATATATGACAACTTTATATACAACCCCAAATCAAAAGAAGTTGAGACAGTATATAAATATTATTACACATACTGTTCCAGTGTAAACTCTGAAGATATATTTGTTGATTAACATCCATTCCTGTGTTTCAGGCTGTAACACATTCTAAAAAATGTTGGAACAGTAAAGCAGGTAACACTTTGTAATGCTGCCATTTTGTTGCACAACATTTAAATGACGTTTTGGCACCAAAGGCCACTGAGCCCAGAGAAGTAGATGAAAACATGACAGTGATTTAAACATACAGTTTCGGTCAGATTTTATACATTGTAATAGTAATGTTGAAAACTAAATTAAAGCTCTACAGGTACATATGCACAATTATTCTATAAACGAAAAGTTTTAAAACAAAGCAGAATATGTTTTATACTTTAGTTTTTTCTTAGTATCATATTTATCTTTCAGGACAGATCTGCACACTGTTGGTATTTTATTCTCAGTGTCTTCATGAGGGAGAGTCACCTGGAATAGTTTTCTCAGCATCTTGAAGGAGTTTCTGGAGGTGCTGAACAATAGCTGCTGCTTTTCCTTCGTACTGTGAAGCTCCCGCTCATCCCAATTAAATCACCTAAAATCACCATCTCAGTTCATCAGGTTTAGATCAGGAGATTAATGTGGAGCACTAACACTTTTTCACTGTAATTCCATATATGTCCCTTAACTGTTTCTTGCCTTTAATATTAATCTACAATGTAGAAAATCAATTAAATGAAGAAAGGAAAAGAGCGTGCACCGAATTTCTGTAGCGTGACAGCTATTGTTTCTCAATTTAAATGTTGTACACTACTGAGGATGCCTAAAATGAAGTGAAGTAACGTAATGAGAGTATGGACATGACTGTGAGCCGCTGGATCCCATAGGCACACTACAGAAACTCCATGTCTCCTAAAGGCGGCGCAGACAAAGACAGCATACAGAACAATATACAATGATACAAACTTGTGTAGAGGATGACATAACTACAAATTAGAAGCTTTAGGGTGCATACACAAACATACAGAACAGAGGAGCAAAGTTATACAATAAGAATCTGTTTTAGAAATCTGATGTGAGATGATGCTGGCAACTTTCTAGTACTGAATGAAGAATAATATGATTTAAATTCATTTATGAAGCAGAGGAAAGAGGGCTTATTACCCTTCCTGCAGTGAATGTGGTATTTTGCTAAAAGTATAATAATATTCATGGCATCAGAGAAAGCTGAGCTTAAGTTTTCCACATAAAATAAATATCTTGTACTTCAAAAGATGTAATGTTAAGTTTGATATTAATCCAATTTCTAATGTCTGAATATTGACATGAAAAAAAAAATGCTCCAGAGATTTATTTTCTGACTTACAAAAGGCACATAAATCAACATCAAATTTAAATCTTTTTTCAAGAAACAGGGCTACAGGATAAATTGTATTTATTATTTTAAAATGAGTCTCTATCACTTTAGGAGATATAGGCCATTTGACAAACCTAATCAGAGCAAGTTTCTTATCTTGAATATCTATTAAATATTCATAGTAAATCTTTTGTCTAAAACCATTATTTATAATCTTATTATGACACTTAAATTCATGTAATTTACAGTCGTTCACTTTTAATGTGGGCATCGAAACAATCACTATTGAATATACAAATGACCTGTTTGATTAACTTAATCAATGCTAAAGGAATTACATTACAATTACAAGATTAGATTTTCCAACAAAGGATGAAAACATTTTAAGATCTCTCATTTAAAAAATGCTTTACATAAATAACTTTTTTATACCAATCTATATAGACTTCCTACCCACTGTGATTGCCCTATTATTTCATAAAGTTTATCGATGAGGAAAGAAGTTTTGTTGAAATATCATTTTCCAGAACTGAAGCATTTGTATGTGGAAGTAGGGGTGGGTGATATAATATCATGATATTTCATGGTATTGTAGCAATAACGATACTCTTGGTGATATGACAAAAAAATAAAAGTAAACTACTGCAACAAAACAAAACTTACATTTTATTATTGTATACGGTATGATATTGCACACCTCTAACTGAGATATTTAAAAAAAAAACAAGAATTTTAGCAGATTTGTAACAGAAGTCAATGATTCAGAATGTCATGATACTACTAATAATAATGCACCCCAAATATCTCCATATATCCAGGATGAAAGTAAAATAAATGATACTAAACAGATATAATTTGTCTGTAGTAGATGTATAATGGTAAATGAGAACAGTGTGAATTTTTCTTTCGCTTAAAACAGCCAAAAAAGTAGTACCCTGATGTGATAATTAGGGGTGGGTGATATGCAGTGATGTCACGCGTACTAGTAACGCGTTACTCTAATCTGACCCTTTTTTTCAGTAACGAGTAATCTAACGCGTTACTATTTCCAATCCAGTAATCAGATTAAAGTTACTTATCCAAGTCACTGTGCGTTACTCTCTCTCTCTCCACCTCACTCTCTCTCACACACACACACACACACACACACACCGCTCCCTTTCCCGTCACCTTTACAATCCTCTCCTGTCTCTCTCTCGCGCTCGGCGTGTCTTTAGTTTCCGCCTGTTCTCATTTTTCCGCCAGTTCTCGGGCTCCCTATCTCTTTATAAAGGCGTTTTTTCCCGGCCGCGTCCCAATTCACTAGCCAGGGCAGCGGTCTGCACAGATCTGATTGGCGGAGGAGAGCGTTTGAAGATTTTGTGCCGCAGAGCGCGTATACCGTAAAGACAAGAAAAGTTCTGACGCTTTAAATGAACGCTCTCAAAATTAAATACTTTTCAGTAGTTTACTGGTTTGGGTCCGCACTGGACAACGTCTGGGTCCGGACCCGGACCGCAGTCCGCATATATGTGATCCCTGGCCTAGACCATATACACGGTTCTGTTTTATAAAACCACTCTTTGCTGCCCTGCAGAGAACAACAGGTTCAATGTTAAGATTTACAGTGTTAAATATTTCAGGTCAAGAAAGACTTTCTTTATTTTTCTTTTTTATAAAAACAAGTATTTATGTAAAGTGAAATCAAGAAAGACCATATTTTATTTTGTATAAAAAAATAATTTATGTTAAGTTAATTCAAGAGAAATTGTCTTTTATTTTTATAAAAAAAATATTTTTACAGGAAATAGTTCAACTTTAAATGTCTAGAGATACATTGTTGCTGTTAAAAATGCATTTTAAAGGGAATAAAGGGAATATTGGTAAAACTGGTTATAGTTTTTATGTTAAGGCGGCGCCGCGGCGGGAGGTGGTGTCTGCAGCTGCTGAAAGTAACTAATAAAGTAACTTGTACAGTAACTTAGTTACTTTTAAAATCAAGTAATCCATAAAGTAACTAAGTTACTTTTTCAAGGAGTAATCAGTAATCAGTAATCGGATTACTTTTTCAAAGTAACTTTACCATCACTGGTGATATGGCACAATATTTCAGGGTGTCATGGTCAGAACAGAATAGCAGACAAGCGCAGATACTGATAAAAACAATAGATGTTTATTATAAGAATAAACAGATGTATTCAGGGTCGATACAGAAACAAGGGTGATCACCAGTAGACAGAGCAATGAAGACAAAACCATACCATAAACGAGAGACAGTCCAGAGTTCATACACAAGCAATCCAGTATCAGAGATAATCCAAGAGGCGGTGGTGAAAGCACAGTCCAGGTCATACACAAAACAATCCAATATCAAAGGCAGAGGCAAAAATCGGCGTCGGGAAACAAAAAGCAAGGTCATACACAAAGTAAACTGAGACAAGAGATAAGTAACGCTTTGTATGAGGATAACCTACAATACGCGGCGATGAAGTCTGTATGGCGTGCACCTTTATAGTGCCAGTAATCAGTATTCGGGGCTTCCTGGAGGAAGCAGGTGAGGTGTCACGTGATCAGGTGAGTGCGTGATGTCAGCGGGTGGTGCATTCTGGGTAGTGTAGTCTTTGTCCTGAGAACCTCTGTCAGAGCTGGGTGTGGGAGAAACAGAGGAGCTAACAGCACCAGATGTGACACAGGGTATAATATCATTCACGATATTTAAAAATGTTGGCGATGTTATCGCGTACGATACGATATGGCACACCACTATGTGGAAGTATGATAGTTTAACTGGAATCTTACTAATTTCAAAGTCACACTTCACAAAGAATTAAATCCCACAAATTGAATTCAATTGAATTTTGTTGCAAAATGAGGGTTTATATGTAATCATGTAATCCTAAATGCACCAACCGTGGCTTAAAAATCCAGCTACTGTAGCTCAGCTCATCTAACGCTTATGGCTTCTTTTACTTTACTGTGCTAAAGTAGCCGGAAAGCGTTAGCTGACCTGAGCTACAGTAGCCGGTAAGTGTTAGCTGAGCTGAGCTACAGTAGCCGGTAAGTGTTAGCTGAGCTGAGCTACAGTAGCCGGTAAGTGTTAGCTGAGCTGAGCTACAGTAGCCGGTAAGTGTTAGCTGAGCTGAGCTACAGTAGCCGGTAAGTGTTAGCTGAGCTGAGCTAAAGTAGCCGGTAAGTGTTAGCTGAGCTGAGCTACAGTAGCCGGTAAGTGTTAGCTGAGCTGAGCTAAAGTAGCCGGTAAGTGTTAGGTGAGCTGAGCTACAGTAGCCGGTAAGTGTTAGCTGAGCTGAGCTACAGTAGCCGGTAAGTGTTAGCTGAGCTGAGCTAAAGTAGCCGGTAAGCATTAGCTGAGCTGAGCTAAAGTAGCCGCTAAGCGTTAGCTGAGCTGCGTCAAAGTAGCCGGTAAGTGTTAGCTGTGCTGAGCTAAAGTAGCCGGTAAGTGTAAGCTGAGCTGAGCTAAAGTAGCCGGTAAGCGTTAGCTGAGCTGGGCTAAAGTAGCAGGTAAGTGTTAGCTGAGCTGAGCTACAGTAGCCGGTAAGTGTTAGCTGAGCTGAGCTAAAGTAGCCGGTAAGTGTTAGCTGAGCTGAGCTACAGTAGCCGGTAAGTGTTAGCTGAGCTGAGCTAAAGTAGCCGGTAAGTGTTAGCTGAGCTGAGGTAAAGTAGCCGGTAAGTGTTAGCTGAGCTGAGCCAAAGTAGCCGGTAAGTGTTAGCTGAGCTGAGCCAAAGTAGCCGGTAAGTGTTAGCTGAGCTGAGCCAAAGTAGCCGGTAAGTGTTAGCTGAGCTGAGCTAAAGTAGCCGGTAAGTGTTAGCTGAGCTGAGCTAAAGTAGCCGGTAAGCGTTAGCTGAGCTGAGCTAAAGTAGCCGGTAAGCGTTAGCTGAGCTGAGCTAAAGTAGCCGGTAAGTGTTAGCTGAGCTGAGCTAAAGTAGCCGGTAAGTGTTAGCTGAGCTGAGCTACAGTAGCCGGTAAGTGTTAGCTGAGCTGAGCTAAAGTAGCCGGTAAGCGTTAGCTGAGCTGAGCTAAAGTAGCCGGTAAGCGTTAGCTGAGCTGAGCTAAAGTTGCCGGTAAGTGTTAGCTGAGCTGAGCTAAAGTAGCCGGTAAGCGTTAGCTGAGCTGAGCTACAGTAGCCGGTAAGTGTTAGCTGAGCTGAGCTAAAGTAGCCGGTAAATGTTAGCTGAGCTGAGCTACAGTAGTCGGTAAGTGTTAGCTGAGCTGACCTAAAGTAGCCGGTAAGCGTTAGCTGAGCTGAGCTAAAGTAACCGGTAAGCGTTAGCTGACCTGCGCCAAAGTAGCCGGTAAGCGTTAGCTGAGCTGAGCTAAAGTAGCCGGTAAGTGTTAGCTGACCTGCGCCAAAGTAGCCGGTAAGTGTTAGCTGAGCTGAGCTACAGTAGTCGGTAAGTGTTAGCTGAGCTGACCTAAAGTAGCCGGTAAGCGTTAGCTGAGCTGAGCTAAAGTAACCGGTAAGCGTTAGCTGACCTGCGCCAAAGTAGCCGGTAAGCGTTAGCTGAGCTGAGCTAAAGTAGCCGGTAAGTGTTAGCTGAGCTGAGCTACAGTAGCCGGCAAGTGTTAGCTGAGCTGAGCTAAAGTAGCCGGTAAGCGTTAGCTGAGCTGAGCTAAAGTAGCCGGTAAGTTTTAGCTGAGCTGAGCTAAAGTAGCCGGTAAGTGTTAGCTGAGCTGAGCTAAAGTAGCCGGTAAGTGTTAGCTGAGCTGAGCTACAGTAGTCGGTAAGTGTTAGCTGAGCTGAGCTAAAGTAGCCGGTAAGCGTTAGCTGAGCTGAGCTACAGTAGCCGGTAAGCGTTAGCTGAGCTGAGCTAAAGTAGCCGGTAAGTGTTAGCTGAGCTGAGCTACAGTAGCCGGTAAGTGTTAGCTGAGCTGAGCTAAAGTAGCCGGTAAGTGTTAGCTGAGCTGAGCTAAAGTAGCCAGTAAGTGTTAGCTGAGCTGACCTAAAGTAGCCGGTAAGTGTTAGCTGAGCTGAGCTACAGTAGCCGGTAAGTGTTAGCTGAGCTGAGCTACAGTAGCCTGTAAGTGTTAGCTGAGCCGAGCTAAAGTATCCGATAAGCGTTAGCTGAGCTGAGCTAAAGTAGCCGGTAAGCGTTAGCTGAGCTGACCTAAAGTAGCCTGTAAGCGCTAGCTGAGCTGACCTAAAGTAGCCGGTAAGCTTTAGTCGAGCTGAGCTACAGTAGCCGGTAAGTGTTAGCTGAGCTGAGCTAAAGTTGCCGGTAAGCGTTAGCTGAGCTAAAGTAGCCGGTAAGCGTTAGCTGAGCTGAGCTAAAGTAGCCGGTAAGCGTTAGCTGAGCTGAGCTAAAGTAGCCGGTAAGTGTTAGCTGAGCTGAGCTAAAGTAGCCGGTAAGTGTTAGCTGAGCTGAGCTAAAGTAGCCGGTAAGTGTTAGCTGAGCTGAGCCAAAGTAGCCGGTAAGTGTTAGCTGAGCCAAAGTAGCCAGTAAGTGTTAGCTGAGCTGAGCTAAAGTAGCCGGTAAGTGTTAGCTGAGCTAAGCCAAACTAGCCGGTAAGTGTTAGCTGAGCTGAGCCAATGTAGCCGGTAAGTGTTAGCTGAGCTGAGCTAAAGTAGCCGGTAAGTGTTAGCTGAGCTGAGCTACAGTAGCCGGTAAGTGTTAGCTGAGCTGAGCTAAAGTAGCCGGTAAGTGTTAGCTGAGCTGAGCTACAGTAGCCGGTAAGTGTTAGCTGAGCTGAGCTACAGTAGCCGGTAAGTGTTAGCTGAGCTGAGCTAAAGTAGCCGGTAAGTGTTAGCTGAGCTGAGCTAAAGTAGCCGGTAAGTGTTAGCTGAGCTGAGCTACAGTAGCCGGTAAGTGTTGGCTGAGCTGAGCCAAAGTAGCCGGTAAGTGTTAGCTGAGCTGAGCTAAAGTAGCCGGTAAGTGTTAGCTGAGCTGAGCCAAAGTAGCCGGTAAGTGTTAGCTGAGCTGAGCCAATGTAGCCGGTAAGTGTTAGCTGAGCTGAACTAAAGTAGCCGGTAAGTGTTAGCTGAGCTGAGCTACAGTAGCCGGTAAGTGTTAGCTGAGCTGAGCTACAGTAGCCGGTAAGTGTTAGCTGAGCTGAGTTACAGTAGCCTGTAAGTGTTAGCTGAGCCGAGCTAAAGTATCCGCTAAGCGTTAGCTGAGCTGAGCTAAAGTAGCCGGTAGGTGTTAGCTGAGCTGAGCTAAAGTATCCGATAAGCGTTAGCTGAGCTCAGCTAAAGTAGCTGGTAAGCGGTAGCTGAGGTGAGCTAAAGTAGCCGGTAAGCTTTAGCTGAGCTGAGCTAAAGTAGTGGGTAAGCGTTAGCTGAGCTGAGCTACAGTAGCCGGTAAGTGTTAGCTGAGCTGAGCTAAAGTAGCCGGTAAGCATTAGCTGAGCTGAGCTACAGTAGCCGGTAAGCGTTAGCTGAGCTGAGCTAAAGTAGCCGGTAAGTGTTAGCTGAGCTGAGCTACAGTAGCCGGTAAGTGTTAGCTGAGCTGAGCTACAGTAGTCGGTAAGTGTTAGCTGAGCTGAGCTACAGTAGCCGGTAAGTGTTAGCTGAGCTGAGTTACAGTAGCCTGTAAGTGTTAGCTGAGCTGAGCTAAAGTATCCGCTAAGCGTTAGCTGAGCTGAGCTAAAGTAGCCGGTAGGTGTTAGCTGAGCTGAGCTAAAGTAGCCGGTAAGCGTTAGCTGAGCTGAGCTACAGTAGCCGGTAAGCGTTAGCTGAGCTGAGCTAAAGTAGCCGGTAAGTGTTAGCTGAGCTGAGCTACAGTAGCCGGTAAGTGTTAGCTGAGCTGAGCTAAAGTAGCCGGTAAGTGTTAGCTGAGCTGAGCTAAAGTAGCCAGTAAGTGTTAGCTGAGCTGACCTAAAGTAGCCGGTAAGTGTTAGCTGAGCTGAGCTACAGTAGCCGGTAAGTGTTAGCTGAGCTGAGCTACAGTAGCCTGTAAGTGTTAGCTGAGCCGAGCTAAAGTATCCGATAAGCGTTAGCTGAGCTGAGCTAAAGTTGCCGGTCGGTGTTAGCTGAGCTGAGCTAAAGTATCCGATAAGCGTTAGCTGAGCTGAGCTAAAGTAGCTGGTAAGTGTTAGCTGAGCTGAGCTACAGTAGCCGGTAAGTGTTAGCTGAGCTGAGCCAAAGTAGCCGGTAAGTGTTAGCTGAGCTGAGCTACAGTAGCCGGTAAGTGTTAGCTGAGCTGAGCTACAGTAGCCGGTAAGTGTTAGCTGAGCTGACCTAAAGTAGCCGGTAAGTGTTAGCTGAGCTGAGCTACAGTAGTCGGTAAGCGTTAGCTGAGCTGAGCTACAGTAGCCGGTAAGTGTTAGCTGAGCTGAGCTACAGTAGCCTGTAAGTGTTAGCTGAGCCGAGCTAAAGTATCCGATAAGTGTTAGCTGAGCTGAGCTAAAGTAGCCGGTCGGTGTTAGCTGAGCTGAGCTAAAGTATCCGATAAGCGTTAGCTGAGCTGAGCTAAAGTAGCTGGTAAGTGTTAGCTGAGCTGAGCTACAGTAGCCGGTCGGTGTTAGCTGAGCTGAGATAAAGTATCCGATAAGCGTTAGCTGAGCTGAGCTAAAGTAGCCGGTAAGTGTTAGCTGAGCTGAGGTAAAGTATCCGATAAGCGTTAGCTGAGCTGAGCTAAAGTAGCCGGTAAGTTTTAGGTGAGCTGAGCTACAGTAGCCGGTAAGTGTTAGCTGAGCTGACCTAAAGTAGCCGGTAAGTGTTAGCTGAGCTGACCTAAAGTAGCCGGTAAGTGTTAGCTGAGCTGAGCTACAGTAGCCGGTAAGTGTTAGCTGAGCTGAGCTAAAGTAGCCGGTAAGTGTTAGCTGAGCTGAGCTACAGTAGCCGGTAAGTGTTAGCTGAGCTGAGCTAAAGTAGCCGGTAAGTGTTAGCTGAGCTGAGCTACAGTAGCCGGTAAGTGTTAGCTGAGCTGAGCTAAAGTAGCCGGTAAGTGTTAGCTGAGCTGAGCTTAAGTAGCCGGTAAGTGTTAGCTGAGCTGAGCTACAGTGGCCGGTAAGTGTTAGCTGAGCTGAGCTAAAGTAGCCGGTAAATGTTAGCTGAGCTGAGCTACCTGGAACACAAGCGCTGGCTTTCAGCACGCCAATCGTGTCACTCTTCTTCCAACGCCGCTTCCATTTCTCTCCAATCAGCTCACGGCACAGCATCCATTTCTTACCAATGAAATCTACTCCTCGTTTATCCCGTCCATTTCTTACCAATCAAAACCCCTGGCGTGTCTCCATTTCTGACCAATCAAAATCCTCGCCACCTTAAAGTGTGGCTTAAAGAGATACACTCTTTAAAAAATTACACTCTTTGATTTTGAGTGTGAATTCAAACAAATTCCTTTGAAATTCAATTCATAATTTAAGTCTGGTTAGTGAAAAAAAATACATATTATAAAAACCACCTTCAAGTATATAAAATATTGTGGCGTCTGTTATACTATATAAAATATTGTGGCCTCTGTTATACTGTATAAAATATTATGTTATCTGTTATACTATATAAAATATTGTGGTATACATGTTATACTATGTAAAATATTGTGGCATCTTTTTTACTATATAAATATTGTGGCATCTGTTATACTATATAAAATATAGTGGTACACCTGTTACACTATATAAAATATTATGGTATCTGTTATACTATATAAAATATAGCGGTACACCTGTTACACTATATAAAATATTGTGGCGTCTGTTATACTATGTAAAATATTGTGGCATCTTTTTTACTATATAAATATTGTGGCATCTGTTATAGTATATGAAATATAGTGGTACACGTGTTATACTATGTAAAATATTGTGGTATACCTGTTTTACTATGTAAAATAAATGCTGGTATACCTGTCATACTATATAAAATATTGAGATATACCTTTAATACTATATAAAATTGTGTGGTATACCTTTAATACTATATAAAATATTGTGGCATCTGTTATACTATATAAAATATTGTTGTATCTGTTATACTATATAAAATATAGTGGTAAATCTGTTATACTATATAAAATATTGTGATATAACTTTAATACTGTATAAAATATTGTGGTATACCTTTAATAGTATATAAAATATTCTGGTATCTACAATATTGTGGTATACATTTTATACTATGTAAAATATTTTGGTATACCTGTTATAATATATAGAACACTGTGGTATACGTGTTATACTATGTAACAATTTGTGATAAGCCTTTTATAGTACATAAAATGTTTTTTTTTCACATAATTTAGAGATTAACAATAAATTAAGATTAGTGTATAGAAAAACGTGTCTAAATGCCTCTAAATTTCAGTAGATTTTAGGTACATTACAAATCTAAGCTGCTGTTCTTTGATAGCACACCGGGATTTGAACTCGCGACCTTTGTGTCTGCCCCGATCTTCCCTTTAGCTCAGAAAATGACAATAATAATATAAAAAGAAACATATTCAACAAAATAAACACTGCAGTTCTTTAAAAGAGGCAGAACCATTTCATTTTTCAGTTTTTGCTCGATGGTTAACTTTTCTTTTTCTCGCGAGAAAAAGAAAAGTTAACCATCGAGCAAACCATCTTTTAAAGAACTGCAGTGTTTATTTTGTTGAATATGTTTCTTTTTTTTATTATTATTGTCATTTTCTGAGCTAAAGGGAAGATCGGGGCAGACACAAAGGTCGCGAGTTCAAATCCCGGTGTGCTATCGAAGAACAGCAGCTTAGATTTTAAATGTAACTAAAATCTACTGAAATTTAGAGGCATTTAAACACGTTTTTCTATACACTAATCTTAATTTACTGTTAATCTCTAAGTTATGTGAAAAAAAATACATTTTATATACTATAAAAGGCTTATCACAAATTGTTATATAGTATAACACGTATACCACAGTGTTCTATATTTTATAACAGGTATACAACAATATTTTACATAGTATAAAATGTATACCACAATATTGTACATAGTATAACAGGTGTACCACTATATTTTATATAGTATGACAGATACCAGAATATTTTATATAGTATTAAATATATACCACAATATTTTATGTAGTACTAAATGTATATCACAATATTTTATATAGTATAACAGGTGTACCACTATATTTTATATAGTATAACAGATACCAGAATATTTTATATAGTATAACAGATACCAGAATATTTTACATAGTATAACAGGTGTACCACTTTATTTTATATAGTATAACAGATACCAGAATATTTTATATAGTATAACAGATACCAGAATATTTTATATAGTATAACAGATGCCACAATATTTTATATAGTATAACAGGTATACCAGCATTTATTTTACATAGTAAAACAGATATACCACAATATTTTACATAGTATAACAGTGTACCACTATATTTTATATAGTATAACAGATGCCACAATATTTTATGTAGTAAAAAAGATGCCACAATATTTTACATAGTATAACAGGTGTACCTCTATATTTTATATAGTATAACAGACGCCACAATATTTTATATACTTAAAGGTGGTTTTTATAATATGTATTTTTTTTTTACTAACGAGACTTTATTTAGTTATTTATTTATTTTTCAATTATGAATTGAATTTCAAAGGAATTCGTTTGAATTCACACTCAAAATCAAAGAGTGTAATTATTTAAAGAGTGTATCTTTTTAAGCCACGCTTTAAGGTGGCGAGGATTTTGATTGGTCAGAAATGGATGGCCCGCGGTGGAGAAACATTTAATTGGTTAAAAATGGACAGAGCGTCGGGCAAGCGCTGGCTGAAAATGCATGCGGCCGCCTGTAGATGGCGCATTTTAACAGTAAAAAAGAGCATTTAAGCAAAGCGCTGTGCAAATGCTCTGAATAAAGGGGAAAACACAATGCGAGGGACAAAGTTTAATTCTGCGTGCAATATAATGTAAATAAAATTAGATAATATCAATTAAAACGTTATTGCTTTTACTTTTGGCCTAATTCCCAGGCCATTATCTCTTCAGTCTTAAGTCGTTTAGAAAACTATAGAAAACTAAAACTAACAAACAATACATAAGACTGTCAAAATCCTGAAGAAGGACAAATATTACTGTTGATTTTTACCACAATGACCCTGTTAACACAGCATGTAAGATGATTTAATTAATGGTGAAATAGTAATTTTCTTCTAATTCCCATATCATTATTTCTTCAGTCTTTTGTCGTCTCACAAAAATGACTATCAGACCTAAAACCCACATTAATGATAATATACTTGTACATTTTTACAGAATAAGAAATTCACTTCAGAAGTTCATAGTGAATTCACTATTTACCTATCATTCTATATATAATTATATGTTATGATAGTTTAGACTTATTTTCTAAATTTGAAAGAATACATTAATTTAGTATCTAACTGTAAAACCCAAAGATTTGTTTTACAACATGTGATTGTATTATACCAGACTGTTGACTAATAACTGCTTGTTCTCTTTCCTATCATGTTTCTTTCTGTTTATTAATTTGTCTGCACTTATGAACAGGTAAACATACTGATAAATCTAAACTGGTTTGTGCATGTTAAGTGCAAGTACCAGCCTAGTTACTGGTTGACATCGAATTAGACAAAAAGTGCAATTTCACCATTAATTCTATAATATTGCATGCTATATTCACAGGGTCATTGTGGAAAAAATCTGCAGTAATATGATAGTTTTTGAGACTGAAGAGATAATGGCCTGGCAATTAGGCCAAAAGTGAAAGCAATAACGTTTTAATTCATATTATCTAATTTTATTTACATTAGCTTATATTCCACTCAGAGTTAAACTCTGTCCCTCGCAATGTGTTCTCTTCTTTATTCAGAGCGTTTGCACAGCGCTTTGCTTACATGCTGTTTTTTACTGTTAAAATGCGCCATCTACAGGCGGCCGCATGTATTTTCAGCCAGCATTTAAGGTGGAACGGAAATCTGAATAAGACACAGGCGAATAAGAAGCTAACTTCAGCGTCGTTAATTTTCCTAACATTACATTAGTTAGAGCTTTACCCGTTAGAACCTGTATATAAGCTACACTTCATTCCTTCACTCTCAGAACTACAGTTTTATCATTATTAACATCAGTTTCACTGGCCCTACAGTAAAACTCTGTGGAACACTACAATATCTGCTCTATTAAACAACAGTCACCAACAGTTCACTACAGTTTCTGCACTACAGTTAAATAAGGTAGTAAACACTGCTCTTTTGTTGTTTATTTTCCTCTGTGTAAATCCTGATTCTGAGATTCTCAGTAGGATAAAACACTGTATTAACCCGAAACAATAATCAATCAATCAAACATTTTACCTGTGAAGAACAATTGGCTACAGATAGGATCACATGTATATGTGTGTGGATTACGTCTAAGTGACTGTGTATAAATAAGCATGTGTGTGGTAGCTACATGTGTTCCTGTAGGTGGTAGTTGGAAGTTGTGGTTTGGTCATTGGGAACCTCTGATATAGAGGGGTTTAGTATGAAGTGTTACTGGTGTGAGTGTGCAGTGAGTTCTCCAGCAGATGGCGAGCTGTACCTTTTTTCATGAGCTGGATCGAGACTCTTTAATGGAGCTTCAGAGAGTTTGTTGACTCTTTTATTTTTTAACTCTTTAATCCTGAAATTACTGAACACCAGACTGTAAATAATATTTGGTCTGAATGTCTCTTATGCTGAAGTTTCACAGTAAACTCACTTCCTTCTTTAGAATCTCTAGTTTTCTCACTTCGCAGTAAAAACGCTCCTTCACTGATTTACAGCGCAGATCTCAACCCGGTCACGACTCACGATCACCGCAGACTGACAGGGCGGCATGACGGCGCTGCATTATCTGATTATCTGAACGGAAACAGCTCGTGACCTGTAGTTTGTAAAGGTGGCCGAACGGTTTTTACTGAGTATAGTTAGCTTTTGAATTCTAAATAAAACGTCCTCTGAGATTCCAAAAAATACAAAGCCAAATTAAATTTTATTTGGTTTATTATATATTTTCGCAAAAACATCATATTTAACTAAATTAATATTATGAAATTAATTTGCTTGTTTATGACACTAATTAAACCCCAAAAAATTGGTTTCATGCTTAAACAATGATATATAAATATAATTTGTAAAAGTAATAATGTATTTTTAAACTTTTAAATGTTTCAAATTGATTAGATTTTTGCATGCTGGAAATACACCAAAAAAAAACTGAAATGAAAACAAAACAAAATTTTAAATGGTCTATAGGCTGAAAACATTTTAAAAAAGGTTTAAAGGAATTGAGCCAATTCGCTTAGTATAACATGAATTAAATTGTCCAATTTTTGTTACCTTGCTTTTTAAAGAAAAAGCCATTACAATGCTACAATAATAGAATGGCATATATTAAATTGCCTAAATGTATTCTTGTCACACAAGTGTGTCAGTAGATTAAGTGGCTGAAATCTACACAAAGGCAGTCATTCTTTTAGTAAACAAACAAATGCTTAAACCAGTTTACCTCAGCTAAGGTTACTATCCTAGCCCTGTACAGCTTTTAACCTTTAGACTACAACACAGCCAGTTTGTAGGGAGGAAACTGAATAAACTGATTCCAGCTTGATTAGTGAAGCTGAATGGTTTATTACATTGCATTTATGTGAGTAGAGCATAAAAATGAAGTTGAACCTGGTGTTTATCACTGCTCCCCTATAGCTCCCTGACACAATCCCCTCCAGTACTGCATACAGCTATACTACACTGCGCATATGTGATGGCCTTGGGTGGGTGTTGTGTGGGTCTGCTGCTGGAAAATATTCATAGAACAAACACTGCAATATGGCTTAAAATAAATTAGTCATTGTTCAGCATAAACTATTCAGTGTTTTTGTTTATTCGACTGAAGTGCTGTTTTGCTTTTTCACCATTTTCTTGACAGTTTTTAGTATATCCCAAATGAGTATTTGTGTTGCTTCCCATAAATAACTATATAACTACACTGGCCAAAAAAAGTGGGCACCAAAAAAAAGGTCACACTCCTATATTTGGTTGGACTGTCTTTAGCTTTGATTGCTGCATGCATTCTCTGTGGCATTTTAATAATCTTCTCCAATGTCACAAGATTTATTTCAATTCAGTGTTGCATTAATTTTTCACCAAGATCTTGCAGCATTGATGATGGTAGAGTCTGACCACTGCACAAAGCAGCTCTTCTCCATCCAGCACATCCCAAAGATTCTCAATGAGGTTAAGTTCTGGACTCTGTGGTGAACAATCCATGTGTGAAAATGATGATCTCATGCTCCCTAAACCACTCTTTTACAATTCATCTTGGAATATGTCAGTGCCATCAGGGAAGAAAAAATCCATTGATGGAGTAACCTGGTCTATATTCAGTATATTCAGGTAGTCAGCTGACCTCATTCCTTTAGCACAAACTGTTGCTGAACCTAGACCTGACCAACTGCAGCAACCCCACTTCATTTGCTTACTTTAAATAGGCCTACTGCAACTTTTACATCTCAAGATTTCCTTTTACTGTGATAAATATGTTGTATAGAGGATATTATTATCTGCGATTTTCTAACTTAGACTGTTTTTTTCCTTTAAACCAGGACTTTGAGGTAGGAGGAATTTCAGAAGCTAAAACACCCAGTTAACATGTATTTAAAGCCTGTTTTCACAGATTCAGTGTCGAAAGCAAATTGAAGGTGAAAGAGCACCACCTACACACACACACACAAACACACTAACAGGCTAATTCTTGCGCAAAATTTGTCTCAGTTCCAGCCCACATCACATTTCCCAGAGCTGACTGTTCTGTTCCTCATTGGGAAACAGTCTGGAAGTCAGGGCTGAATCTGAAACTCCAGGCTGAAATGTGGAGAGTTCTGAGAGAAGCTCCATGACGGAGCTGTGAGTGGAAACAGCCTGTGAACTGTGGGGTTTTAGGACACATTATGAGAAAATCTGCCTTTAGATTAGCATGTTTACGTTACTGTTGTTTATTATGAGGCGGAACAAGCACCTCTGAGTGGCACATTGTTATTGTGTGTGCATGTTTGAGCATGTATTTACTGCTTTGTAGGAACCCAGATTATAGTGTTTACCAGTTTACCAGTACTTTAGATGCTTTCTTTAAACTCTAAATACAGCAGCAGACCAAGCTCATACAATTAACCAAGTAGGTTAATTCCTGCACAGAAGCTCATTCTGTTCTCACAACACAAAAACCTGGATCCACATTAACTAATTCTAATTCAAAACACTAAAGCATGTTCTCTGTTTCAAAGCTATGTATAGCCAATCACAGTACAGCCACTCTCCAAATGATAACAGCTAATGACATTACAGAAACAGCATTACTTTGTAACTTTTTATAACATTTCTTATTTGAGTAACAAATGTGAGGCATTTTGTCAACATATTGTCTACAAGTAATTGATATTTATTATATAGAACTGTACAGTAGACACAAATTGTCTGTGGCCATTCAATGTGAAAAAATAAACTGTAGGGACATGAAATTGTTGCCAAACTGTCTCTAAAAATGTGATTATTAAATGCATATTTCGTGATAGTTAAATGAATTGTATCAATAGTATAGTCCACAATAGATGGAGCTGATTGATTTTGGCACCATGCATAATGCTACCCAGCATTAAAATCCTTGGATCATTTGTGGGTAACTGAGAAAGAGGTATGGTAATCATCTAACATTGTGACCTTACTAATGCAATAAAGTCCTCACAGCAATCTTCTATGATCTAGTAGAAACCCTCCCTGACATTAGAGACAGTTACTTCAACAATATCCCACCTTATCCCCAACTTTGTATGGTGCTCAGATTAGAGAAGCTCCGTGTGTACATTTGCACATCTGTGTCAGCAATGGGTGCAACTTATGGTAGCTGATTGCATTTATGAGAATTGTCCAGTGTTCACAGATCTGAGATCAATATTAAGCAAGAGTAATTAAAGCAGCAGTCCTTATGATAAAATACAGGAGCTGTTGTAAATATGGAGGTCTCAAAAGAGCAAACTTAGTCTTCATATGCGTGCTCATGCATTGTTAAACCAAACATATGTATAATTTGAACTGAAGAGAGCTGGCAAAATAAAAGTTCACCGCAAAGAATGTTTTAAAAGTACTTTTCTGCATGCACAGACTGACACTTCAATATAAACCAGTGCATACACCCCACAAATTTAGGAAGTGTGTTCTAGGCAGCTATTTGCATTTCCGTTATCTGGGCTGCTAATCATCACAACTTCTTTCCCTGCTTCATCAGTCGTGTGGGAAGCCAAAGGAAGCCCAGTTCATGAGTTTTATCAGCTTCAGTAGCAGCGCAAGGCTTCCTAAAGCTTTCGAAATGTTTCTTTAAACAGTACAAACCTGAAATATAAAAATATTTAGAGTAGAATATAAAAAACGACATAAAAACAAACAACATTTAAATAATACCCTAACAATAGATACATTGGCTATGTTTTATGTTGGTCCCACATATAGATGTCTGTAGTTGGGCTTATTGAACCCATGTGAGATTAATGTGGGTGTCCATTTTAGAAGCCAAAATTGGGCCAATTATACATAGGTACAAGCCCCCAAGTGCACCTGGAGCCCCCCTAGTCCATGTTTGAACTATGTGAGCTCCACACGAAAATGTTGGGTAGGAAATTAAAGGGGAACTCCCCCACATAAGAAAAAAGAACACCCGCCATGTTTTTTTTCGCATTTTGTGGAACCCCGACTTTAAAAACGTGAAATCATTAAAAAAAAAATAATAATAAATAAAAAAAAAAAAATATATATATATATATATATATATATATATATATATATATATATATATATATATATAAATAAATGTGTGTGTGTGTGTGTGTGTGTGTGTTTTACCTCTTTTGGTTATGCATATTATGATTGGTCCTCACATGGTATACATTTTTTCATGTTGTTAGCCATAGCCTAGCTAGTAGTGAATTGGAAACCCGACCACAGCTACAACAGAACACAACATAAACTCGTGTGGACATATGAGTGTGTTCATATGCAATGTTCTGGATATCATATGTCCTGCTCAATTATTCCTCACATGCATGTAAGTGCGTTTAGAATTTTCTCTTCTTTTGAGCCACATATGTCTCGTTTAAATATTTATGAGCCTCAAAAACGTGTCGAAATCCGTCTAAACGCACATCACACTCAGCAGACCTGAAGCCCAGAGGAGAAGGTCCCGTTTGGAGCTCCGAGCAGCTGGTAGCGCTTTCACGGCTGTTACCGGGCGCTCAGCTCCGGGCTCTGCTGCTGTTAGAGTCACATAAAAATCCTTTTTTATATGCGTGTGAACAAAACCACGGCAAAATCCTCGAGCCCACAGCCTTCAGAGGAGCATTAGCGTCTAAACATCCCTCCTACATGTCGCAGTTTCACACGCTGTCCGCTTTATTTAACGTTACATTTTATACTTAAGGGATAAATTTACTTCTGAAAGGAAATACTGTTTTAACAGGATTAAGGAGAATAGGTCTCACAGAATTGGTGTTATAGATTAGCAGATGTGTGACTGAGCGCTGCCTAACGTTCTTTGGTGTTTTAACTTTTAGCTGATATGAAAAGTTTACTTTCACAGCTGAAACAATGTTAACGCAACAACAACAACAGATATAACGATAACATATCTGTACAGCTCTGAGATTTGGATAAGAGATAAGGGGTGAGGGACGCAGTTCTCCTGCTTTTAAAGAGGAAACCAGTGATTTGATAAGTTTTCACACTTGTCAGTCTTTGAGATGTAAACAAGTATGCCAGAGAGTTTTGATTTTAAATTCCTGTTCCAGAGAAGCTAAACAACTTCTTGTTTATATTATTAAACATATTTATAGTGTTGGTGATGGGAACCAGGGGGTCACAAGAAAACAAGAAGTCCCTAAATAACCTGTAGATTCCTTCAAGAAAACAAATATTAATCAATTTGCCTATTTAACAACTTTTTGTATTGATCAATGTTAAGTATTACTTTGGGAACTTTTGGGGGTTCTTTAATCTGAAACTGTGGAGAATCCTCTCAATGTGCTTTAAGTATGAAATTTGATTTCTCAAAGAACTCCCCCACCCCATTTACATTAAGGGTCTTAGAAGGTCCTAAAACTCTTGAATTCAACTACATTGTTAAAATGACAACATCCTTGACAGGCCTTTTTTAAGGATCTTGCACATTTCCATCTCTGAAGTGGATATGTTGAGGTAGAAATGCTGCTGCTGATATTCACAAGTACCGAAATACCAGATCTGTTATGGTGTGGGATTGTGTCAGAACATTTCTGCGTTCATAAATTTATGTATTCTAAATTTCATCAAGCCAATGCAAGAGCAAACACTGCACAAATTACAAAGGCATGATTGTGGAAGATCAGGGTGTGTCTGGACAGCATGCCGTGCTAACCTGTCCTCAATAAAGAACATGTGGATAATTAAAAAAAAATACAAATTAAACCCTTTATTGGTTCTTGGTATTTGTGGTACTTTAAGTTTTTAAGAGGTGTGAGAAAGAATGGACGATCCTCGTGGGTGGCTCCAACTAGCCTAAAGTTCTACCTTAATACAACCTCAATTCTTTGACAAACCAGATTTAATACTGAAGATCAAAGCTTCCTATAGGCGCCCTTTATAAGAGTTTTGGGAAGGATTTTTTTTTATTTATTTTAATTTGGTGTAAAGGTGTTTGTGGCAGGGGTGTTCTTTGTCAGTAATGTAAACTACCTACCTCTGATCATCCCACAGACAACACTGATAAAACAAAACGGGTCTCGCGCTGATCTCTAAGAGGTAGTTAACATTATAAAAGTAGTCTCGAGTTTTGTGAACACATTGGGGAGTGTAAGGTCAGTGAGTGTGTGTTTGTGCATGTGTGCTTGTGCATGCGTGCGCGCGCGTTTGTCTCCCTCGCTTGCTCGTGCTGTTTTCAGTAAAGGAAGCACGCGGCTCCTCCTCCCGTTATTCTGCCCTGAGCTGTCCGGCAGGAAACCGCCTCTTTTTGCCTCTCCGCCGGCTCGGTCGCGGCGCGAGCTCACTTCTCTCGATGCTCGTGCGCGTGCGGAGGAGCGCGCGGCACAAGCCAATTCACACGGAATTATTATGTCCAGGACCGCGACGAGAGTCCCGCGCGCCGCCGCCTCGCCTCTCCTCGCGGCGCAGCTGCTGCTGCTGATCGCGGCTAGCCTGACGCGCGCGGCTGGAGCGCTGCGCGTGCACCAGGCGTTCTCGTCACCGAGCGAGACGAACAATTTCGCCGTGGACGCCGAGTCGCGGCGCGTCTACGTGGGCGCCGTGAACGCGTTGTACCAGCTGAGCGGCTCGCTCGCGCCCGAGGCCGAGCAGCGCACTGGCCCCGTGCAGGACAGCGCGCTGTGCCATGCACCGCAGCTGCCGCAGGCGCCGTGTGAGCACGCGCGCGCCCTAGCTGACAACCACAACAAACTGCTGGCGCTGGACGGAGCGCAGGGCGTGCTGGTGGCGTGCGGCTCCGTGCACCAGGGCTTCTGCGAGCTGCGCAGCTTGGAGAACGTGACGCGCATGGCTGTCAGCTTCCCGCCGCCCGGCGCCGCCGTGTTCCCAAGCATGCTGAACGTGGCCGCCAACCACGCCAACGCCAGCACGGCGGGACTGGTGTTTCGCGTGCGCGGTGGTGTCGGCGGTGGAGGGAGCGCGCGCCTCCTGGTCGCCGCCACGTACACGGGCGCGGGCAGCGACTTTTTCCCACGCAACCGCAGCCGAGAGGACCTGCGCTTCGAGAACACGCCGGAGATCGCTATCCGCGCGCTCGACGCCGCCGAACCCACGCGACTTTTTACCTATGACATCAACCCTTCCGAGGACAACGTGCTCAAGATCAAGCAGGAGGCCAAAGCGCGCAACAAGCTGGCGTTCGTGCGCGCCTTTGCTTGGCACACCTACGCGTACGTGGCCATGAACCGGGACGGGGTCGGGGGAGCAGGTGGTGGAGGAGGAGGCGCGGGAGGAAGCACCGGTGGTGGAGCTACTAGCGGTGGAGGTGGAAGCGGAGGAGGTGGTGGAGGTGGAGGCGCCAAGGAAAGCGAGCCTAGCAGCGTGCTTGCGCGCATCTGCTTGGACGCGGAGGTGCCGCGCCGCTCCGCCGCCGCGGAGCCGCGCAAGCTCACCGAGTCTTACGTGCAGATGGGGCTGCAGTGCGGCGCAGGGGGGGACGTATACGGCCGCCTCGTGTCCGTGTTCGCCGCCGAGAACGTGTTCACGGACAGCCACGAGCGCGCCGAGCCCTACCTGTTCGGTGTATTCTCGCGGGCGGGCAGCAGGTGGACGGCACTGTGCGCGTTCCGCTTCGCCGATGTGGAGGAGAGAATTCGCGAGGCGCGCCGAAACTGCTCGAGCGGACCCAATGGAGACGTGCGCGTGCTGGACAGTGTCATCCAGGGCTCCGGGGCTGAGTGCGAGGCAAAGGGCAACATTGTGGTGAGTGGAATGAAATAGTGAACTGTAGATGCTCTGTGATGGTGCAGTCATTGTAGGAGCAATAAGACAGTGAATAATGAAACAGTGAGTGGGAAATGTGGGGCAGTGTGTGGGGTAATGTGTGACAGAGTGTGGGGTTATGTGTGGCAGAGTATGGGGTAATGTGTGGCAGAGTATGGGGTAATGTGTGGCAGTGTGTGGGGTAATGTGTGGCAGTGTGTGGGGTAATTTGTGGCAGAGTGTGGGGTAATGTGGGGCAGAGTGGGGGTAATGTGGGGCAGTGTGTGGGGTAGTTTTTTGGCAGAGTGTGGGGTAATGTGGGGCAGTGTGTGAGGTAATTTGTGGCAGAGTGTGGGGTAATGTGGGGCAGAGTTGGGGTAATGTGGGGCAGTGTGTGGCAGTGTGTGGGATAGTTTGTGGCAGTGTGGGGTAATGTGGGGCAGTGTGTGGGGTAATTTGTGGCAGAGTATGGGGTAATGTGGGGCAGACTGTGGGGCAGTGTGTGGGGTAATGTGAGGAAGTATGTGGGATAATGTGGAGCAGTGTGTGGGGTAATATGAGGAAGTATGTGGGATAATGTGGGGCAGTGTGTGGGGTAATTTGTGGCACAGTATGGGGTCATTTGTGGCAGAGTGTGGGGTAATGTGGGGCAGTTTGTTCAGGGTTATAAGGTGTTAGGTATGAGGTAACTCCTTAAGTGTAGTAATACACATAAGGAACAGTAAGGGTTTAATGGACAGTGGTTATTAGTGCAGTTGGGGTACTGGGGATATCATGCTACACACGGCTGTGCCTACTATAATCTGACACACTAATTTCTAATTACTAAATAATTAATTAACTAATTAATACTGTGCTCTGAGGGACAATTTTGTGGGGACTGTTAGAATAAATAAGTGTATCATGGGACAGTTTGTTGGGCACGGTGTGAGTTTGTGAGGTATGGAATAGGATAGGGATTTAGACACACTATAAAAAATAAAGAGTGTGTACAGTTAAGGGAATTTGAACACATTGAGCATGCTTGAACTTTTTTCTGTAAAATAGAGACAGAGAGAAGAAAAATAAATATTTTAAAGTTATTTTACAAACATATGATGTAAACTATCAAGAACTGGAAAGAGCTCTGGTAAGAGTAGAGTAATTGTAAGAGTAGGGAAATAAAAAAAATATATACATTTATTCTAATAGTTATCAGAGAACAGTGTTAGCTAGCATGGGAGTGTATAGAGTAGGGACTGTATATTTGGTATTATGGTACAGTGTATTGAGTAGTATAGGTCAGTATGAAATGTGCTATTAATAGAACAATGTGTTATATATTAGTGTATGTTAAATTATATGTGCTTAATGGAGGGTGTGTTTTGTGGTATTATTAGGGTAATAGACAATGTTTTAGATTCTATGGTATAGTGATTTTAGTATTGTGTATCATTGTATTAACATTATTATGGGATAACATAAATAGTTACCTAGTACAGGACAGTGTGTTTTAGGGCGTTATAAAAACATATAATTATGTAAATGTATTAAATATGAGGTTTTAGTAACATGTGTGTGTGTTTGTTAAGTATTATGGGACACTGTTAATATGGGACCCTGTAAGATACAAGACTTTTTACAAGACTGTTTTGTGGGAGTATTTTGGGACATGGTTAATGAACACTGTACAAGATATAGGACAGTGTGTCAGGTAACGCATATGTTTTAATGGGAAGTGTGTAATAGACTGTTTTTACCATTTAAAAAAATGATCCTGCTTTTGGACTAGATTTTTGATTGTTCTGCATTGCTGTGAGGATTTGGTTGCATTCAGTGACCAAAGCTCATCCCAAAAGTATTGGCTGGAGCTTCATCATTCCAGAGAACACAGAGAACAGGCTTAGGCTAAAAACGGGAACTTATACCCCTTTTTAGCCTATGACTGTCATTTGGCATGGCTCCAGTACTTTCATGTTTGTCAGCTTCTGCTAATGGTCTGTTCTTTTGGCAGCACTTTGCCACTAGAGGGACTATACAAGCTGTGTCTGTGCATTTTCACATCAGTGTCAGCAATAGGTGCAATTTAAATCTTTTGAATGCACTCTTTAGATTTTTTTTTAGATTTTGAAATATAGTGTATTAATGTGTAATCGTGCCATTTCTTACTAAAGTTACAATTATAATATTTTTTTTGGTGATTGTATATTAATATGTCTTTTAAGTGAAACCTGTGGCACAGTTTCAAAGCACACTAGTTTATCTTCTCACGACTTGTTGCTCCTCAGTAGCATTTTGTTTAGACAGCACTTTTTTCTCCTAATATCTGTATAAATGTTCCAGCACATGTTTGCAGTCGGAGCGCAGTGTTTGTTTGTAGACTGTCCTAAAGTCAGGCTCACTGGAACATGTTTCTCTTGGCGACGGCGGGTTAAGTAAAGAGGCTGAACGCGGCCGTTACCGACGTTTCTGCGCGAGAGCTGTTTCTGCGAGAGGCTCTGCCAAAGCTCGCAGAGGTTATGGGAAGAGCGCAAGGAGGCTGATTCTGCACCCTCACGCATGACCCTGATCCACACAGCACTTTTGGGTTTACAGCTTAGTAAAAGGCAGCTTGAGCTTAAATGAATGATGTCTGTACTTCTTTCCAAGACACGTCTTTCAGATTATATAATTCCTCAGTTCTAAAGGTCGAGGTGGGTAGAGTAGACCAGTACTTCAAAGAAATAGCTGAAGTAGAAACAGAGCTACCAAAAACAGCCTGAGTGGGTTTAAGCAAACATGAGGTCAAAGTGTCTCAAGTGCTGAGTTTCCTCTGGAAAGTTTAGTACACTGAGCACCTATGGCCTTTCATTTCACTCCGGAAAAAAAGAAACGGAAAAGTTACGAGACTTGAGTAACAGCAAAGCAGTTCAGAGCCAAACGATTAGAAAGAAATGCAACCAAAATACTGGAATTAGGAATTAAAACTAAAGATTCTAGAGAGATATACAAGAGTTTCGGTCAAATGCCTCCATCTGACACTCAGCAAAGTACAGAGACACCTGTTCTGTCTTTCATTCTTCTGAAATCAGGAGTATTAATGAGGAGTTTATCCTACTATCCAGGGACAACTGTGTGGCTTTATACTCCTTTAATCCACACCTGTTATTGGGCATGGTGCCAGGTTCAAGCTCATCTGGTCCAGAGAGTCCTATTTTATTGACGACACGGCTGGATGTATTCATTAGTAGGAGTGTCCATAAAAAGTTGAACATTGACATTGCAAAAGTGATGAAACAGCAATATGTAAACTGAATATTAAGATGTAAGATCAGTTGAGAGGTGCTATGTTGTGACTGAGGTTAATCAAGTACATGGCAAGGCAGAGTTTGATAGTGATAAAGTGCTACATATATGATGGGACATTTAGTTTCTGAAGTTGTGGGAAAGGAAAGCAGTATATGATTGTAACTGTCAGATGGTGTCATTTTGGTAGCTGGAATTGAAACCATTTTTGGGATATTTTGGGAGTTTCACAGCCACTCCAAAACCCCCTTAGAGAAACTCTGGCACTGTGCTATCATTTGCGTGGGGGAGAGAGGCCTCATGGGAGTTTGTGGATAATGTAATCAAGTGTGTATTCAGAATCAAGGATGCACAACATAGCGCATTTGCCCAGTCATAATGGAATCAGAGTGGTTAGATGAGTTTGGGCAAGTTCATCATCATGAAAGAGTTTTTTCTAAAAGATATTTTGTGTAATTTAAAACATTTCTTTGGACAAATGATCACTGTTCAAATGGGGGTTTGTGCATGTTGTGCATGACTACATCCAGCATTCAGTTATAAAGCAAGGAATTTTACAACATTTCCATATGAATAAAATTTAAATGAACTTAAAAGAGAGTTAAGAACTTACAGAGTTGTTACAGCACTCTGTCCTTTACTTTAACTCATGAAGTCTCTGAGTGACATGTACTGAACATCCTGAGAGCATCACAGGACAGTTTGTATTTGAGTGATCATGTGACCTTATTTTCTAAATGCCAATGTGCTTGATAAAAACCTTATTTTGAATGTGTATTTTTTGCTTCTAAAGGTATGTCCCAACAATATTAATGATTCAAACAACATAATAAAATGTTATACAGGGTTAAATGGGCTTCTGGCCCAATTTCAATAACAAGCTGTTATTGAATACTATAAAAATACTATATAAAATACTAATTTATTAAGTAAAAGGATGTTGTTTTGTTGTTGTGACATGTGTTACAGTGTGGTGTTAAACTTAAAATATCTACTGAAGTCATGTGACTGTTATCAGAATAAGAAAAAAACCCTAACAAGCTGCTCAATCATTGATTCAGTTATTTTATATAAAATTGCTTAACTAGATCTGGGATCCTATGGGTTAATGACAAATTAGGTAAAATAAAAGAAAAAAGTTATACTGCACATTTACATTAAGTCAATTCAATGCAGGTTTTCAGTTATTCTGTTATAGTTTCATTTGGCTCTTGTTGTTATTGGAGAGGCTAATGATAGAAGGTGGGAACTGTGCCTGAATTAAAACTTCATGATTTTAAAATCAGTAAGGAACAGATTGGCCTCAAAATGATGCCATATGTTCTTACAGTATGAAGCTGAAATGTTATTATCGGAAACACATGGTGGCCTGGCATGTGTTTGGCGAAACACTGCATGCGTTTTTTTATTCCATGGTTCACTCTAAAGTCTTCTGTGCACAGTTAAAGAAAGACTCCAGAAATTAAGGTAGAGAGGAGAGTCATTACACGCATCAAATGCATATAAACGATAAAATAAAAATCAGTGCTGTATTTTTGACAGTGCAAAATTATAATTTGCTTACACCTCTAACCCTAATGCAGTGCGTCCCACCTCACAACTTAAAGAACATACTTTAACACATTGGAGTGAGATACAATAGAAGACCTTCAGAGGTTTTGTAGAGTCCGTGCCTCGAGGAGTCACTTCTAAACCGTTTCATGATTGCCTAAGACTTTTACTCAGAACTTTATATGCACACAATCACACTCACATACTAGGTACCTGTATGTCAGGCCCTTTCATCAATGCGATAATCATTATCATCCTCATCATCAAACATCACTGCAGTTACAAGACTTTCATCACACACTATCCTTTCATAAACACACACACTCCCACGTCTGCTCCCGTCTCCTCAGCGTAGCGTGTGAGCAGTCACTGCTGGTGACTCAGGCTGCAGGTTTTTGAGCACTGAGTGAAGTGTAACCGCTGGAATTCAGATTTGACTTTTTCGTGCATGTAGCGTATCTGAGAGTCCTTCAGGCTTTTGATAAGAGCTTTGAGTAACTTGTGGGAATCCGTCACCTGCTGAGTCTTCCTCTCTCTTTACAGCCGGCCCGAAGTTCCACACTAACAGCTTCACTCATGCGAGATAGAATAAATATTCCTCCCTTTAACAGAGTTATTTTAAAAATGGATCATTTCAGCCGTGATCTGAAATTACATGGCGTAAGCTGAACATGCTGAGCTATCTGGTGAATGAGGAGAAAGGCTGGCCCAGTCTTACAGTCCGGAGGATTAAAACAATAGCCTAATCAGCAGAGCGTAAATGAGAGAGTCTGAAGCACTCGCTTGGAAAAAATGACAAGTAGGAGTGTAAAACTGTAGCACTGCATCATGAATATGATATTGGAACCCTAGTTCCCGTCTGCATGTATCCAGATATTACTTTGTGTTTGACTAAAACAGTGTGTTAGGTGTGTATATAAAATCCACCAAAAACTTTCTGTAATGATCACAATGGATGCCTGTACTTACAGAATTTGCCAGTATATGAAACACACTGTAATAAATGTGAGTCTGTGACAGATACTATAAATAACATGTATTTAAATATCAGAAATATGTTTAAAGGAGCATTAAGAATTGTATTTTCTGTAGTAACTCATGACATGATCAGTGTGTATCATTATCAGATATTAAGGAAACTTTAATCAGTGGCTCTTCACAGCAGATTTTCAGCCATTATTTTTTTTACTTGGACTCTGCGATACGTCATGGTGATCTATTTTGGTTTTAGCCTCTGAATCTTCCCACTGCCATTCCCCCAGTCCCATCTTCACACCCCAGTTTGTCAGGTAGTAGGGCTGCAACGATTAGTTGTTATAATCGACAATGTCGATTATTCAAATTTGTAGACTACAAATTTCATTGTCGACTAGTCGTTAATTTGTAACAGTACTGCAGTACACAAAGTCCTGAGAACAGAAGTGCAATGGGAGATGGGAAATGTCTCACTCACACAGATTACACTCAACTTAGTCTATGTCTCCAAAAGTCCCCAAACACAACAGATTACACATTTACTCACTAAATCACTAAAATCAGTACTTTCCACGTTTAAACAACATCTAGACATTTAAATGCCTTTTAAATCTCGTGCTCAGATGTTTCTATTGTTTTTGAAGATGAAGGACATAATCGTTGACTAATCAAGCAATCGAAAAAATAATCCTCAGATTAGCCAAAAATAACCATTAGTTGCCGCCTTATCAGGTATAGAACACAACAGCGTGCAAATAGTGTGCTACAGCCAGAGAAACGGGCGAACTGGCTATTTTTCTGCTGACCATAGCTGGATAATTTATCACCACCATTAGCTTAGGAGAGACGTACATTTTGGACATTGAAACGTATATATTCACTGATACACAGCTACAAAGTGAGACTCGTCGATGCTTGCTACTGTGTGTTAATGTGGTAACCAGCATGTAACTCCTGTAGCCATTTCACAATAGTAAATCATTATTGAAAGATTTTATATCATAATACATGCTGGTATTATATTATTGTTCAACCCCAGCTGACATCAGATTGTTGATGGCTGTGAGTGAAATAAGGTGTTGGTTTGCTCTTCATTCTCTGCATCATGTTTGCATTTTTATGTAAAAGAGGGATTTTCAGAAATGATACTGTAGCCAGACATGTTGATCTGAATCATTTAAAACAATATTCCATAATATTCCATAATACATTATTCTTTTTTTGTTTGGAAATAGGTGTATTATTATTGAATAAGACACGTAGAGTGTATTCCACTACAGTACTGAAGAGTTTTCCCATGTCTATGTTCCAAATATATTTAATATTTACACTATATGAACAAAACTATTGGGAAACCTTCTTAACTGTTTCTTTTAAAATCAAGTGTATTTAAAAAAACACTGCTTTTATCTACCTATAATAATGGCTTTATATTAGATTTTGGAGCATTTTAAGAGAATTTGATTGCATTCGGCGACAAGCTCATGAGAAAGATCAGGCTGTTAGATGATCATCACCTCATTCTACCTCCTTCTCAACTCTCCAACTCATCCTGAATGTATTGGATGGAGCACAATATTCAAAAGAGCACCATAGAGTCCTTTTCTATTGGCAGTATCTCTTCTCATAAGCTAGATAACCTGCACAGTTGTGTCGACAATGGTTGCAACTGACTGTATCTGAATTCTTTCATTAGAAGTGATGTCCACAGTCAGTAGAACACACTGTATGGTGTGTATGTGTATCAGTTTAATTGAGACTTCACAATGCATTGTACAATTTTCCACTGGCTGCTGCTGATTTACACCCCTGCTGACAAGTGTTTGCTTTCTTTCTCAGCTCCAGCAGGAGCAGCTGAACTGTGGAGCAGCCCACCTACAGCACCCGCTGGCCCTCCAGAAGCCCCTCAGAGCCACGCCGCTGTACGAGGCACCCGGCATCAGCTCTGTCGCTGTGGACAACATCCACAACCACACCGTGGTGTTCCTGGGCAGCAGCAACGGGTGGCTGCGCAAGGTAAAAACACACAGCAACAAACAGCAGTTAGCACAAAAAAACAAGTCAGACGTTTGGGCACAGCTTATGGAAGGGTTTTTTTTGTTTATCTAAATAGCTTATTTTAAAAAAAAGCTGTCATTTGTTTCTTAGACACATTTGAACAGTTAAGCTTATGAATTTATTCTCAGACCAAATTTCAACCAAGTGGTTTTCAGGTGGCCGTAAATTGTTCAGCATATGTAGCATAAGCAACAGTGTGAGGTATTCCAAACCTGTTGGAAAAACATCCCTGGAGGCTCCTCTAGAAGCTGTTGGAGAGAATGTCAAGATTGTGCAGAGCTGTAACAAAGCAAAATGAAGACAGGGTGAAGAATGAACGTTATTCTGAAATGTGGAAATAGTGATTGGTAATAGATTTCAAATTATTACTTGTAGTAGATCTGTCCAGATACCTCATAATACAATCCTGATATGCTGACCTCATTATTACCATATATATATATATATATATATATATATATATATATATATATATATATATATAATTTTTTTTTTTTTTTAACATATTCAAATTCATTCTATGAATAATATAATATATGAGTTATATCTTTTATTGCAATGCTATTGCAAATATTTGTTCCACTTTTGAACACCAATGTTGCAATGTACGATATACCCAACATACCCCCAGTACAGCTCAGCTGTGTTCTGATCTTCTGGACACATGATCTCAATGTTTTTCTCTGCACCGACTAAATAAGATACATTAGGGAGATCTGGTGTATAGAGCATACACAGATGTGCCAAAACATTATGACATGATGCCTATTATGCTGTTAACTCTTGGCTGACCTCTGAAGGACTAGAGTCTTGGAATCCTATGGTATTTGGCACCAAGACACTGGCATTATCTCCTTAAGTCTCATAGGTTGCAAGACTGAGTGTCTCTGGATCAGACTTGTTGTTTCAGTGCATTCTAAAGCTCCCTTCTGTCACTTCCATCAGTTCAACCCAGAAAGGATTGCCTGTTTTTAATACTTCAGTGAGCCTTAGGCTAGCGAAATCCTGTCTTCAGCCTGTGATTTGTTGTTCCTTGGACCACTGTCAGTAGATACCACAAGCCTCACCATTTCAGAGGCGCTCAGACTTCGTCCACTGTCCATAATAATTTAATAACTCTTTACAGGGCTTTGCTTCTGCCCATTTCTACCACAACCAACATGTTAACTAGAGAACTATCAATGAGAACTAACCCAGTTGTTATGAGATAATCATTGTCATTAACTTGCTCTCCAAGAGCTCATCATTTTTTGGCATCAATGGTGGCAAGTCTAATAAGCAAGTCTGTAAGTCTCCATTTTATTTACTCCACATGTCCACAGGATGATGAAATTTATGGCTCTATTGGAACAGTTAGGATAATTTTGGGACAACTGACCAGTCCCTGTTCCGTCTTCCCATGCTTTGCTTCATGGCAGCTTTTGTGAGGCTGAACCAGCTTTAGAAGATATTGGCAAAGATCCCAGTTAAACTAATGAGACATAAGAATCCAAACCTTGCAGCTTAATTAACTACAGTCACTACAATAATGTTAGTTCAACCCTGCAGTGGACTGGAGCTGATTACACATAGACTCCCATAGGTCTACCAGTCAAAATGGCAAAATGGGAACCAGAAAAAAAACAGAAAGTAAACTTTTACACACACTCAACACTCAACATGCACCAGTGAGAAGAGGCAGTCAATTGCCTACAGCGTACTCTTAACCAGAAACAACCGTGCACCTGGAGAACAACATAAGGCACTGAGAAGTTGACCCAGCACAAAGTGCCAATCTATATCAGTCATACACACATTTACAGATTCACACACACACCCCACCAGAGCGATTATAATGTATCTAATTTACCTGATTTTCATGTTTTTGGACTGTGGGAGGAAACCAGATTCCACAGAGGAAACCCACACTGGCACAAGGAAAACATGGAAACTCCACCCAGATAGGGACTTGAACCCAAGACCCAGAGCAGCAGTGGTGGGAGGCAAACAAATTGGGTTAGCTATACATGCCTCACATGGGTATGTTATCTGAGTATGTGTCTCTTTAAGAGACCCACATGTGTGCAGATTTAGGACCTTAAGCATTTTTGAGACCTACAAAACAAAGTTTTGCTGGCCTGGTTTTCTTCTTTCTCGTCTATAAAAGATTGTGTTGTGTCTAGCGTGTGCTCATAGGGGGCTCTTTAACAGACCCTTGCAGTCGGCTGAGGCTTAACGCTGGAGAGCGGGCAGGTGGGGTGCAGGCAGGTGGGCTGTGGTTATGGAAATATAACGCTGCCTTAGTGTGGGGAATTATGCGCAAACGCGGTACCTTATTTAACAACCTTTTGACCTTTTCTTTGAGGGTTCTCTCTTTGTGTTTCCATCTCTCTCTCACACACACATACACACACACACACACACACACACATTTACCTTTACATTCTTGCCAAAGCGACACTCAGCAGAACTCCAGTCTTGAAACCATCTGCAGACGCCCTGCCTACAGAGAGGGGTGGGGGGGAATATTCCTTAATTAGGCGAAATTCCAGCGCTGTGTCTCATTCCCGTATGGAATCACCTCTTAGTGGGAGCTTCAAAGTCGGAAAAAGCCACGGAGGGTCGCTCAGCAGCATCGGAAAAATTCTATTAAAAGTGGGAGCGGCCTGTGTGAGCGAGGCTATTGTGTTATTGTATTGTTTGGAAGAGCCTCATCTGTCTCCAGAGAGAGAGAGAGAGAGAGAGAGAGAGAGTGACAGAGACAGAAGAAAGAAAGTGAGAGAGAAAGAAAGAGAGAGAGAAAGAGTGAGAGACAGAGAGATTGAGAAAGATGGAAAGAGAGAAAGATAGGGACAGAGAGAGAGTGAAATAGAGAAAGAGAGAGAGACAGAGACAGAAAGAAAGAGAGAGAGAGAGGAGAGAGAGAGCGAGAGAGAGAGAGAGAGAGAAATGGGACCTGTTTGGCTGCAGGGTGTCGTGTTTTAGTCCAAAAAAACCTTTTTGTTTCCACGCCAGGATGTGGAGATGTGTACTGGTTGAGTAATTGCTTGCTTCTATTGCATGTGCTGTGCAGAGCCCGGTATGTGTAAAGTGTGTGTGTGTGTGTGTGTGTGAGAGAGAGAGACAGAGAGTGAGAGAGAGAAAGGTTTGTAGCGAGTGATGGACATTAGTCACAGATATATGTCCTGATTTAAAGGAAAATTCAGAGTAAATCAGGAATAATCTACAACAGCATAATACTGACTCTATAACAGGGACATGCAATGTGGCCCTAAAATAATATAATACTGAATCACAGTACAAATGATGAACTCTGGAATCTCTGTATTTCTCACTCTGTGCAGCTGCACAGAACATTATGTGCAACATGGGCCAGTTGGAGGTGGAGGAACTCTGGGAACAAATGATGCTCATCTCATCTTGTTAACTTAAACCAAGGAAGACTTGCTTTTGGTTTTGAAATGTGTTTTGATTGGAAGAATAGTTTGGGCTCAGGATTGTTGTCAGATTTAAGCTCAGGCTTTGAAAACATAAAGGTAGTTACCGATCACTGTATTCATTTTCCTAAAACGTGAAAGAAGCATAGGTCTGTTTTATTCCAGCACGTTTGCATGTAATTCACGCTATTAAACGGTTGTTTTATGGTTGTGTCTATATATAAGAGCACTATAGAGATAAGTAACCACTTGATACTTTTGTCCATATAGTGTGTGTGTATGTGTGTGTGTGTGAGCACCCTGTGGGCAGTTGTTTGCTGCTCTAATGGTTGTGGTGGTGTATGTAATGTAATTGTGGATGGTGAGTTGGGCTTCAGATTGAGTTACTGGTCAACCACTGCTTACACTACTGTCTAAATCAGATCATACTCTCCCTCTCTCTCTTACTTTATCTGTCTCTCTACTCTTTTCTCTCTCTCTCTCTCTCTACTCCTTTCTCTCTCTCTCTACTCCTTTCTCTTGCTCTCTCTTTCTACCTGTCTCTATCTCCACACCCCCCTACCCATCAAAAGTAAGACATAAGCATTAGGAAATCATTCAGTCATGACATGTAGTTATATTACTGTGTAAGTATCCGTTACTAATAATGAACTATTAATTTATCTGTTAACAGTCTGAACAGTCCATAAACCTATCTGTCCATCTATCAGCATGTCCACACTGTGGAGCTAAAGTTCAGTCAGATCTGTCTGTCTGTCTGTCTGTCTGTCTGTCTTTAGATACAGTTTATGGACAAAATATTAAGACACTTAAAAGTATTCAGACACCTGTGCTAAACAAGCTTCCTTTTTTACCTATTTATATATCTGTTTCTATATGTATGTATGTATGTATGTGTGTATATACAGTATATGTACAGTATATATGTGTCTTTCTGACTGTTTATCTGTTTGTACATCCATCCTGTCTTCCTATCCATCCTACATCTCTGTCCATTCATACTCTCACCTATTTATAAATCCATCCATTCATCCACCCCGCCCCCCCATGAATCCATCCATTCATTTATCCTTCCATCCATCCATCCATCCATCCATCCATCCATCCATCCATCCATCCATCCATCCATCCATCTGTCTTACAGTGCACTTACCAGCAGACGCATGCTACAGGACACAGGCTCAGTCTTTAGTGCTCTTAGTCCTCAGGGTTTTTATATTCACTATTCCTTCTTTCACCTCTCCCTCTCTCAATCTCTTCCTCCGTCTCTCTCTCCCTTCATCTCCCTCCATCTCTTTCTCTCTTTCTTTGTCCTTTTACTGTCTTTTTTAGATGTCCGTCTGTCGCTCCTGATGCCAAAGTATCTAAAAAAAGGGCCTTTGATTAGAGAATGAAACACACAAACACACACACCAAAAAAACACACACACACACACACACACACATACAGGCGCAAAAGGACACACGCATGCACATGCGCGCACAGCCTGGTGCAGCTGAGTGACTTTGAAAGAAATGCTTGTTTGATGTTCTGGTAGCGAGACACACTGACCCCGCCGCAGAGCAGGTGGTGTAGTGTGCTTGTGTCTGTGTGAGTGTTTGAGTGTGTGTGTGTGTGTGATTTGGTGTGTTATTTGACGGTGCTGATCTTTGGCCCCTCCACTGCTGGTACTTTATTGTGTTACCTGGGCCATCTGGAGCATCCCCGTCAGTCTATTACTTTCTATCAGTTTGTTGTCCGTAGAATTATTTTCCTTTACAGTACAGTAAAGTTCAACAAGTTTAACAAGAAGAAAAGAAAAATTTCAAGAACTTTGAAAGTGTCCTCAAGTGCAGTCGCAAAAAGTCCATTAAAAATGTTTTGATGATAAAACTGGCACAGGAAAAGAAGAGCAAGAGAATAGAATTTTAATCAGTTACATAAAATATGTTTTTGAAACAGTATTTTAACCTACAAAATATTTTGAGTATTTTAGAGTATTTATCAAGATCTGAGCCTGGTTTTGTGTGACAGAATTACAAAATGACCAAAGAGTGAATAGTCTCTCCTGTAAGAGCTGTAGTACTGGCCCAAATCAAGCACTAGTTTTAATTAAAACTTGGCCTAAAATTAACCCAGACCTGTGTGAGTAAGTGCTTAAGTATAAAGCATAAAAATTATTTATGCTATCACACCACTCCTGTAGTTTTTTTCACAGAATTCTGGATTCATATTGCCTGTCAAAAGTTACATATGAGTGGATAATCATCAGTTAGCTTCACTTCATTTTAGTCCCAGAGAAGCAATTAGCACTTTTACAGTGCTAACATATGCATGTTTCCAAGTGTCACATTTTGGCAGCCATCCTAGCAAATGTGTCAGATGCCACAGAGTTTTACTGAAGACTGATCTACTGAATCACAGTAAAGGTAATTAGTGTTATTAACCCTGTTAAACTGTGTCGTGTCACTGTGAATCTCAGCACCAGAAACCCTTTAGCCCTACCTGATGCCCTGTGGGGAATCTGTTCTGAGACTTTAACATATTTCAGCAGTTCAGCTCATGCTATTATCTTTACTCCTGGCTGTTCATTTTGTCCATGGTAATGGTCATACGTCTGTGACCTATAGATCAAAATAACGTCTGCATGTGAGCCAGCAATGAGAAATACGTAAAGACAGGATGTGCATGTCTACCTTTATTACATCACTGTAACAGAAGCACTGAAATATCACAGTATTGGTGGAGAACTGTGGAAGTTATGGCTTTTTTGCATTGTCTTTAAAAAGGTGTATTTGTTTGAAGTAGAATTGTGTAATGCTGTATTGTAACATATGGTCTCTGATCGCTGAGTAATGATGCTGTTGTTTATTTTCTGAACAGCTGTCGCTGCTGCGAAACTTCACCGTGGCCAATCAGTGGCCGCTGAGACTCGCTGCAGGAGAATCAGTTCATCACATCATGACCTTTGATCCCAACGACAGAAACTACCTGTACCTCATGACAACACACCATGTGAGTATTAATATCACACACACACACACACACACACATACTCACACACCTGCACACACCAGTAATTTCATCAACAGTAGAAACAGTAGAAATAACTAACATTTTTATTCATAAGTGTTCATTATTTTCCCAGTAAAAATCTGATACTTACATTTATCTTCTGAAAAATAATATATGATAAATATTACAGTGCATCTGGAAAGTATTCACAGCACTGTCCTTTTTCCACATTTTGTTGTGTTACAGCCTTATTCCAAATTGTATTAAATTAATCTCTTTCCTCAAAATTCTACACAAAATACCCCATTATGACCATGTGAAAAAAGTTTTCTTGAGAGTTTTGAAAATGTATTAAAATGAAAAAACAAAAAAATCATATTTACAAAAGTATTCACAGCCTTTGCTTAATATTTTGTAGAACCACCCTTGGCAGCAACTACAGCCTCAAGTCTTTTTGAATATGATGCCACAAGCTTGGCACACCTCTCTTTAGGCAGTTTTGCCCATTCTTCTTTGCAGTACCTCTGAAGCTCCATCAGGTTGGATGGGAGACGTCTGTTCACAGCCATTTTCAGAGCTCTCCAGAGATGTTTAATCAGATTCAAGTCTGGGCTCTGGCTGGGCCACTCCAGGACATTCACAGAGCGGTCCTGAAGCCACTCCTTTGAGATCTTGGCTGTGTGCTTCGGATCGTTGTCCTGCTGAAAAATGAACCGTCGCCCCAGTCTGAGGTCAAGACCGCTCTGGAGCAGGTTTTCATTCAGGATGTCTCTGTACATTGCTGCATTCATCTTTCCCTCTATCCTGACTAGTCTGCCAGTTCCTGCTGCTGAAAAACATCCTCATAGCATGATGCTGCCACCACCATGCTTGACAGCAATCAATGGAATTTGCCAAAAGGCACCTAAAGGACTCTCAGACCAGAGAATTTTGTTTCTCATGGTCTGAGAGTCCTTCAGGTGCCTTTTGGCAAATTCCAGACTGGCTGCCTTGTGTCTTTTACTAAGAAGTGGCTGGCCACTCTGCCATACAGGCCTGATTGGTGGATTGCTGCAGAGATGGTTGTCCTTCTGCAAGGTTCTCCTCTCTCCACAGAGGAACGCTGGAGCTCTGACAGAGTGACCAGCGGGTCCTTGGTCACATCCCTGACCAAGGCCCTTCTCCCCCGATCGCTCAATTTAGACGGCCGGCCAGCTCTAGAAAGAGTCCTGGTGGTATCAGAAGTTTTTCTGTATTCTTCCCCAGATTTGTGCCTTGAGACAATTTTGTCTCGGAGGTCTACAGACAATTCCTTTGACTTCATGCTTGGTGTTTGCACTCTGACATTAAGTCAACTGTGGGACCTTATATAGACAGGTGTGTGCCTTTCCAAATCATGTCCAATCAACTGAATTTACTACAGGTGGACTCCATTTAAGCTGTAGAAACATCTCAAGGATGATCAGTGGAAACAGGATGCACCTGAGCTCATTTTTGAGCTTCACGGCGAAGGCTGTGAATACTTACGTAAATGTGATTTCTTATTTTTTTATTTTTAATACATTTTCAGAACTCTCAAGATTATTTTTTTCACATGGTCATAATGTATAAGGCTGTAACGTAACAAAATGTGAAAAAAAGGAAGCGCTGTGAATACTTTACGGATGCACTGTAAATGTTCTCAGTCACATCAAAAAAAGGAAAAAAAAACAGCACAAAGCAAAATAAAAAATATTAAAACAGTATTTAATAAAAAATGAAAATGTATAAATCCTTATTATTTCTACTTTTTGTAAATGATCTAATTTTAAAAACAATATCTGCAGTAATCCATGTTCTTACTACATGCATTAGTACTTACAATATTTAAAGCCTGTTACACTAATATGCCAAATGTGATAGTAACATGATCATTGTATCATGTCCCATGACTTTTGCCACATCGCATTGAAGCTAAAGAAGGCTGCACTGCGTTGTGATTTCTGCAGAGTCACTTGTCTGTTTATACTGCTGGTCAAAGGCATTACCACTTGCTGTGCTGTTTACTGTGAGTGTTAAAGGGAGATCTGGTGTGAATGGACTTGGGGTGTAGTAAAACCTTGATAATGAGTTCAAACAGAAAATGCCACCTCTGTTCTCCCCCAGCATTTCCAAATACTGCGCCCAACACTCCCAACAGGCCACAATACCAGTGATAGGGGCATAGTGTTACCCACCATTTAGAAGCTTAAAGTAGCTCCACACTTCATTGATAGAATTCTGAGAGCCCCGACATTTAAAATGAGGCACTGAGAGCTTTAAAAGATGTGCATCAAAATGATATGGTATAGTGTAATAGTGTAATAATAATAATAATAATAATAATAATAATAATAATAATAATAATCTGAAAGCAACACCATGCCATAGAGGGCAAATTTACACCAATTTCGTAGAGAAAACCGTAGAGACTGAAACACGGCCTGTTAAACAGAGTAAGTGCGAGAGAGAAATAGAGAGAGAAAGAGAAAGAGAGAGAGAGAGAGAGAAAGAGAGAGAGAAAATGTAATTAGAAGAGAGAGAAAGTGATTCATCTTCACATGCATGTAGCTGTCCACTGCAGACACTATGCTCATGAATCCAAAATGCACATTACATACTGAAAATATCAGATTATACTCATCAATAACTGCAGACAATTAAATTACCTTGATCAGTTATGACAGAGAAAACAATTATAATATTAATAAGATTATCCTAGTTTGATTCTAAAGAGAGAAAATAAGCTATAACCATATTTTCCTGCTTTGAGATATTATTTAAGCTAGACTGCAGAATCACATGGTTATGATTGGCCTATCATCAGGCCATTATTCTACTGCTCTCTTTTCTTCTATCTCTCTCTCTCTCTCTCTCTCTCTCTCTCTCTCAACACTCACACATACACCTCTTTATAGTGGTTTAGTGGTGGGTGTAAAGTGTGAAGGGAGGTTGTTAGGCGTGTCGTATCTGTGGAGGGAAGAGCGAGGAGTTTATTGTGGGGTGTGAAATTGAAGGTGGATGTGCGATCGTGTGTAAGACCAACGTGTGAGCCCAAAGCGCAAGATTACAAAATCAAAGTTTGACCTGGCACACTGTTTAAACATATGCTGTATGTGTGAGTGAGCGAGTCTGAGCGTTCCTGACGCATTTACACTGTCATCACTGTCATAATACAACCTAATAATAGCTTCAATATGATCACTTTATAACAGCCTCTGAAACTGTTCAAGATGAAAATTAAAGCAACAGTGTGTGAGTTTTGGGGATTTGGGGATTTAGAGACCTCTCTGGTGAGAGTGAGTAATTGCAATGTAAATACATTGCTGTGTTTAGGATTTTGTCATTTTAAGTTTATTGTTTTGTTCGTTTATAAAATACTGCTGGAATGTAGATAGCAATTACATTCAACAAACCTACCAGATCATTTTTTACTGCTGCTTTAAGGTTTTACTCTGAACTACAACTGATTTATTTATAAACAGCTGATGTATTTTGTTTATAAATTCAATAGAAACTAAACCCCAAATGTAAAACAAACAAACAAACAAACAGAAAATAAATACAGAAATGTACAAATATGAGAATAGAAGTTCAATTTTAAAGAATAAACAAAACATATGTTAAAATAGATTTTAATTAAAAGGCTGGATTTAAAAAACATTTCTCACCGCACAAAATTTATTTTACATTTTTAATAGTGTAAAAACAATAGAGTGATAATGACAACAATGATAAAACAGTGCTATGATACTCACCTAAGTGTCTGTATTTCGTTGACAGGTATTAAATAGTATATAATATTTAATATATTCTATATATTTGAATATATTCATATAATATATTCATATACTATGTGAATAAATGCATTTTTTTTCTGCAGCTGTTCCGGGTTCAGGTGGCTGCGTGTGATCAGTACTCCTCGTGCAGTGACTGTCTCAGTGCTAGTGATGCGTACTGCGGCTGGTGCACACTGGAGAGCAGGTAAGACTTCATGGTGTTTGATAATTGAAGTGCCCGAGAAGAAACTCAGTCAACCTGTGTAACTCGATTTTGAGAGGCTGTTTATTTGTATTTCCTCTTTTTAGATAGTTTTAAAGTTCTCAGTTTTGTGAACAGAAATGGAGAAGAGCATATAGAAAAAAAGGTTATATAAGCAAAAGTTTTTGAATTTTTTTTCATATTTCTGATGTTTTTAAGGTTTTTAATATGTGCCTGCAAAGCTTGTAGGTTTTTTTTTTTGGCTCCTGTTTTGCGACTCTTGCCAGGATTTCTGAGTGTGTCTTTCTGTTTTCTGTTTCTGAGTGTGTCTTTCTGACATGCAGTTTTTCTGCTATTGGTATTTATTATTTTAGTAGAATCCAGTAGAAAGGAACTGTCTGACAGTCCCCACAGTTCACACTGTGTACACTTCAATAGAGAACATTTACCCAATCAGAAAGCTTTCTATGTCATACTCTCTGTATGAACACCCTGTCACTCACTCGTTCTGTCTCATTTAATCACTCTGTATAAGAACTGTATGAGAAAGACTGATATGCAATATTATTAAGAATCCAATGAGTTGCAGGAGAGGTGGGATGTCTGTGTTCTGTTGGCATAACTTTTCTACTGGGACTAGACACACTGTGTGTGCATTTGCACATCTGTGTCAGTAATTGGTGTAACTTAAAGTCGCTAAATGCATTTATTAGAATATAGAATACAGTTGCAAGAAAAAGTATGTGAACCCTTTGGGGATTACTTGGATCTCTGCATCAATTGGTCATTAAATGTTGTATGTGAACCCATAGGCTAATGACTTTTCTAAGATCTAATTGGAGCCAGGATGTGATGAGATTGGATGTGTTGGTTAAAGCTGCCCTGCCCTATAAAAAACACACACCAGTTTTGAGTTTGCTGTTCTTAAGAAGCACTGCTTGATGTGAATCATGACTCACACAAAAGAGCCCTCAGTAGACCTGCGTTCAAGAATTGTTGACTTGGTTGAAGCTGGAAAGGGTTACAAAAGTATCTCTAAAAGTCTTGATGTTCATGTGTCCACGGTAAGACAGACGGAATACAAATAGAGAAAGTTCAGCACTGAATGTTCAATGCAGAATGATCAATGAGGTGAGGAAGAGTCCTAGAGTGTCAGCTAAAGACTTACAGAAATCTCTGGCACATGCTAACATTTTTGTTGACAAATCTACAATAAGAAAAACATGAGAGGACACCATAGAGGAAGCCACTGCTGTCCAACAGGACAACGATCCAAAACATAAAAGTAAATCAACAACCGAATGACTTCAACAGAAGAAAATACGCCTTCTGGAGAGTCCTGACCTTCTCAACCCAATTGAGATGCTGAGGCATCATGGCCTCAAGAGAGCGATTCACACCAGATATCCCAAGAATATTATAGCTGAACTGAAACAGTTTAGTGAAGAGAAATGATTCAAAATTCCTCCTGACTGTTGTGCAGGTCTGATCTGCAACTACAGGAAACGTTTGGTTGAGGTTTTTGCTGCCAAAGTAGAATCAACCAGTTATTAAATCCAAAGATTCACATTCCCCTCTCATTGTGAATGTTAACATGTTGTGTTTAATAAAACCATGCAAACAAATACAATGTTTTGTGTGGTATTAGTTTAAGCAGACTGTGTTTGTCTATTGTTGTGACTTGAATAAAGATTAGAACACATTTAATGATCAATTTATGCAGAAACCCAAGTAATCCCAAAGGGTTCACACACTTTTTTTTTCATGCAACTATACATAGTACACCTTAGTAAGCATTACAGAAACAAATTTATTTGTTATAATTTAATTATTAGTGGTTTATATATATTTAGTAAAAAAAAATCCAGCATCATCATTCTGCTCTTCTAGAGATCAATAAATACATCAGCAAATATCAGTTCAAAATAACTCAAAACATTATGTGTTTAATGCTGTTTAATATTCTTAGAGCTGGGCAATATGAAATTTTTTTGTATCATGATAAATTGAATTATTGTGACAGCAATATGCTTTTGTAAACATATCAACGATATTATCAGTGCTTAAAGAACACTGACCCAACTGTACTTTTCTTTAGTTGCCAATAAAGTACTACAACATTGTTACAATAAATTATATTACTGTTAATACATTCACTGTAAATGAACAGTAATACTGGAATATAATAGAAAACTAAAAACAGAAAGATTGCAAACTTACTTTATTGCACTTCTTATCTGGTATGCTTTGCAGTAAAGACAATGGCAACTTGCTCTTATGGCCTACAGCACTCTGGCCAGGCAGAAAAAAAATCATGTAAACTATAACTGAATACCCAAAAGAAAATAGCTCTGAAAAGCTAGAGTAATTTATGTCACGGGCCAATAGGTAAAAAGAAGTAACTTTTGTGTAACATTAAGAAATGTTAGAATTTGTAGGGGGTTTTAGCTGTACCCAAACAGAGGCAGACCTAATTGCTGCTTATATATGTTATATTTAGATATTGCATATATATTTAGAAAGTTTGTGCATATAGGAAGAATCTGTCATTCAGCATTTCATCTGCATGTCAGAACAGTTTGATAAATATTATGTAGCTTAAAATGTCTTTAAATATCAGGATGCAATATTTTTACTATATCATTCAGCTCTAGTATAAAGCAAACATGATTCATTATAATGAGGAATATGACTCTGACTGACTGAAACAGTTCTGCAGAGATCTGAGAGGAACTGAAAGTGCTGCATGAATTCAGATTGTTCTGAGGGCGACGGTCTGTACTAAACTTTATCTTCTGCTGAAGCTGGAAGTGTGAATGTGATGAATAAAAAGGGAAACAGGCGAGGAGATGATGTGAATGCTTAGAGAGAAATCCTAAAGTTTTGCTTTTATCTTCTGGTTCCTGAAAGAGCTCCTGCCTTCTATTGGTCTTCCCCATTCCTGTTCTTCTGTCTGTCATAAAGCAGCTCACAAAGGCTTGTTGGTGTTGTCACCACACTGGCTCTTTCAGGGGGCAATGTCAGACAGCACGTGTGTGTGTGTGTGTGTGTAAATGTTCGGATGTTTCTGAAAGGCACTTTGGACAATGCTGCTATGGAAAGATTTATGCTTGAAGTGTGTGTATAGCAGTGTCTGTGTGTGTGTGTGTGTGTGTGTGTGTGTGTGTGTGTGTGTGCAGGACGGAAGATATTACAGGCATGCGATATGAGATCATGTAATATGGATATGACTGTTGTGCTCGTCTGTGTGTGTGTGTGTGGGTGGGTGGAGTGTATGCGCGTACATTAAAGTCATGCAAGGTCAATGCATTTGGCATTGTGTATCAGCTTCATCACAATTGACCCAATGTGTGTGACAGAGCCTGTTTTAATCTGATTATACAGTAAATAATACCCCCAGTCTTCCCAGTGCATTATCTATTCACCAGCTCACAGCTCATTATAGGCAACTTTCTAAGCAGTAGGTATCGTGCATAATTATATATCGCATAATTTAACAGGGGCACGTTGTGAAACGCTCACTTTTTCAGTTCTTACGCGCATATATTTCAGTAAGCGCTATTTTAGCTTTGTCTATAGGCGAGTCTTCAACTGCGCACGGCACAGCTTGATTTAGGGCGTATCAGTGTGTCTTTGCTATTGTAACAACAGGAAAAGTACAGGAACAGCAATGTTATTTTATTTAGTATACTGTGTATTGTTGATGTTAAAGATGGGTTTGTGCTGCTGTGTGTTGTGTGTGTGTTGTGTGTGTGTGTGTGTAGCGTTATTTTGAGTCGGTTATGTGCACCTGTACACAGCTCACTTTCACACCACCACTCCCATCAGTGTAGATATATTCCTAAGCTTATTAAACTGTTGCTATTTAAGCGACACAGGTGTAAGGAATGAAAATAGAATGTTGGTGGTGTGTAAGATAGCAATGAGCATCAGGACCTGCCTTGAACATAGTCTAAGTCAGGGCAGCAAATGTTTATCTGAGAGTGCAGCTGTTACAGGGATGTATAAAGTTTATATAGGAAACATTTCTGTAGGAGAGGCTCTGATATTTTCAGGAGATAAAGTTGTTTTCACTGAAATGAGCTCTTCAGCTGTATTGGTTTGAGTTGTGTCTTTCAAGAATAAGATTTACTCTTTTCATAAAGTGTGAGTTAACTGAGAATTTTTGCAAATAAAGAATTGCTGCAAATAAAAGACTTTTTCACAACTCTTTTCATAAAGTTGAAGTCTTTTATTTGCAGCAATAAAATTCTCAGTTAACTCACACTGTTTTGGCAATAGTGTGTAAGTGTGTGTGTATGAAGGGGATTTTTCAGCGATGGTACACTCATTCTATTCTATTTTTGGCAGTCTTCCTGACCTCATGGCTCTGGCTGTTCTCGGCTGCTCTTTTCAAAGTTCAGACACTCATTCACATGTACACACTCTCACTGTATTACTATCTTCATGGAGGATTTTCTCTGATTTATGTCGGGCCGAGCTCTAGCCGCAGATATTCTGATGGAAATCCTTTGGTTTTATCTGGTGAGCTCTGGAAAAAAGAGGACTTTCTCATGAGAACCAGCTAAATGTCACATAAAACAACACTGCGTTATTGTTTGCGTCTCTTTAGTCACAGACCCAACAATCATTTCACTGTTTTGTCAACTGTAATAATGATATAAACTATTATATAAACTATTTTAAACTATATAATCACAGATTATTGGCTTAGCAGTGCACAGCATGGTTTGACCTCGCTATAAAAGAGTAATATGAAAGTACAAGTACACGTGACGTCAAAAAAGTCAACACGGCATGCAAGAGCGACTAGTATTAGTATTAGTATTAGTAGTGTCCCATGACTTTTGCCATGTCTTATGGAAGCTATAGAACGCTGTGCTGGCCTGTGGTATATGCATGTTTGATCTGGTGCAATACTTGTGGATATGTTTCTGCTAGAGTTTGTTTGCAAGGACAATTCCAGCCAGACACCGTCAATAACGATCATTATAACAGCCCACTGCGCTGTCCACTGTGGGAGGTAATGCTTCCTGTAACGTGTTTCTAGTGCACACGTTACACTGTGGATATAAGAATGGTAAATCCATCAAGCCCTTACTTGAACTCCATTAATTCACATCACCTAGCCAGAAACACGACTTAATCACAAGATAATACCTCACAACTTCTCAGGGATTTCATCATTGTTTGTGTTATCATGTACCTGATTGACAGTATTAACTGATATTAAAAGAATAAACGCATGGGTTTGCTTTGGCTTCTCATGAAACAGTCTGGAGTCTATAGCTTAAGGGCAGCGTGTCCTTGCTCCTGTGTGTGTGTGTGTGTGTATGTCTGGGCAACAGTGTGTGTGTGTGTGAGAGTGTGTGTGTGTGTGTGTGTGGGCAGTGTAAAGTGGAGCTGTGCACGGGGAATATTTGGATTAACAACTGAAACTCATGAGTCATAATAAAAGGCCTCTGTCTGGAAGGGAATTCCATGTCTGATAGCCCTGCTCTTCTTCAGACATACACACACACACACACACTCTTACACACACACACACACACTTTTGCTCCATGTATAGATAAAGACTTGTCTTGTTAGCCTTTTTAATTGAATTAGCAGGACTCTGATCTCAGTGCCAGAGGGGGCTGTCGTCATGGGAACGTGTGTGAGAGGAATCAAACACACCCCTGTTTTGTGTGTGTGTGTGTGTGTGTGTGTGTGCGTGAGTATAATGCATGTGTGTGTGTGTGTGTGTGTGTGTGTGTGTGTGTGTGTGTGTGTGTGAGTAAGTGTGCATAAGTATAATGTGTGTGTGTATAATGTGTGTGTGTGAGTGTGTATAATGTGTGTATGTATAGTGTGTGTGTGTGTGTGTGTGTGAGTAAGTGTGCGTGAGTATAATGCGCGTGAGTGTGTATAATGTGTGTGTTTGTGTATAATGTGTGTGTATAATGTGTGTGTGTGTGTGTGTATAATGTGTGTGTGTGTGTGTGTATAATGTGTGTGTGTGTGAGTGTGTATAATGTGTGAATGTATAGTGTGTGTGTGTGTGTATGTGTGTGAGTAAGTGTGTGTGAGTATAATGTGTGTGTGTGTGTGTATAATGTGTGTGTGTGTGTGTGTGTATAATGTGTGAATGTATAGTGTGTGTGTGTGTGTATGTGTGTGAGTAAGTGTGTGTGAGTATGGTGTGTGTGTGTGTGTGTGTGTGTGTGTGTATAATGTGTGTGTGTGTGAGTGTGTATAATGTGTGAATGTATAGTGTGTGTGTGTGTGTATGTGTGTGAGTAAGTGTGTGTGAGTATGGTGTGTGTGTGTGTGTGTGTGTGTGTATAATGTGTGTGTGTGTGAGTGTGTATAATGTGTGAATGTATAGTGTGTGTGTGTGTGTATGTGTGTGAGTAAGTGTGTGTGAGTATGGTGTGTGTGTGTGTGTGTGTGTGTGTGTGTGTATAATGTGTGTGTGTGTGAGTGTGTATAATGTGTGAATGTATAGTGTGTGTGTGTGTGTGAGTAAGTGTGTGTGAGTATAATGTGTGTGTGTGTGTGTGTGTGTATAATGTGTGTGTGTGTGAGTGTGTATAATGTGTGAATGTATAGTGTGTGTGTGTGTGTATGTGTGTGAGTAAGTGTGTGTGAGTATGGTGTGTGTGTGTGTGTGTGTGTGTATAATGTGTGTGTGTGTGAGTGTGTATAATGTGTGAATGTATAGTGTGTGTGTGTGTATAATGTGTGTGTGTGTGTGTGAGTGTGTATAATGTGTGAATGTATAGTGTGTGTGTGTGTGTATGTGTGTGAGTAAGTGTGTGTGAGTATGGTGTGTGTGTGTGTGTGTGTGTGTATAATGTGTGTGTGTGTGAGTGTGTATAATGTGTGAATGTATAGTGTGTGTGTGTGTATAATGTGTGTGTGTGTGTGTGAGTGTGTATAATGTGTGAATGTATAGTGTGTGTGTGTGTGTTGAACAGTAGTATTGTGTCTCTAATGAGGTATTATGTTAGTATGTCAGTCTGTGAGAGGTCTGTTTGTTCCATGCTCCTGTGAATAAAACACATTCTCCCATAATCCTTTGCTGCTCCTGCAGGTGCTCCATTCAGGAGGAGTGCTCCAGTCGGGGTTTGGCCCGCTCGTGGATCAGCATAAGGGACGGACCCCAGCAGTGCCCTTCCATGACCTTCACCCCGGCGGAGTTCAGCAGGACCGCCAACATCACGGTACGCCAGGTTTACACGATCAGACTATTTAAACACTGCAGAGTAGTGGAACCCTTAAATACCACCTTAAACTCACAAACTCACTTCAGTTCCTCACTCTCATGACTACTCTTACAGTAGTTTGATGACAGAGATAAAATATAGAAATGTTCAGCTTTTTAATTTCCTATTCTTTGATGACTCAATTTTTCAATACTATTGATTAGATGTTTGTATTTGTTTTATTGAAAAACTACACTTTTTTAAATACTGTAATGTGTCCTGTTTACTTAGATAGAGTGCAAATGATTTTCAGTAAAATATACTGTTCAAAGTATTTTAATAGCAGTTTTCAAACCTTCTGCCTTTTAACAAAATATGGATTTTGCACATTGCTGCATTTTCTCAGTCAAGAGATAATAACTCGAATTTATGGCCTCTTAATGTGTTTGAGAGCATCAGTTGTAAAGTTGTAAAGAGGTAGAGTTACAGGTATACAGTGAATAGACCTATTTGAATAATGTTCGAATACATATTATATTAAGAACTACTTAACATGGAAAAGAAAAAATACTTTAAGACAAAATAAAAGTCAGTGATTTCAAAATTTAATTTTAAGAACTTTAAAAGTATCCTCAAGTGCAGTCACAAAAAAGCATCAAAAACGCTATGGAGATGAAACTGGTACTCATCAGGACCACACCAGGAAAGGAAGACAAAGAGCTCCCTCTGTGTTCCTACTTATGTGTTTCTTCAAAGTCTGGATGATCTTATTATTAATTTACAATATAGGAAAAATAAATAAATAAAATGATTAAATGAGGTGGGTCCAAACGTTTGACTGACACTGTAACTGTTATATTACCCAGCCCAGCTTTTAATTTAGTTTTACTGATATGCTGTGAAACTACACATCCTACATTACAAGAAGAACTGTGATTCCTTATATAGTGACACGCCACATCATGTGACAGGAACTAGCATTGCATGTCTTGGCTTTTGCCATGTCCCATGCTAAATAACATTACACTGACCTGCTGGATTTGCGCATGTGGGGGCAGCTGTACTGAACTTGAAAGTGATTTCAGTCAGAGTAGTTTGTCTATACACATGGATATGGACATTCTAGCCAGATGCCACCAGTCACAATCATTTCCATGCTGTGTTTTTTATGGTTTTTACATTTTAGTTTAGATGCAGCCTCCTGATGCACACGTTATATTGAAGTACGCTGGCTGTAGCCTATGTGAGATGGTAACATGAATCTTCACAGAAATAAAGTATAAACCAGCCTTAAGTTAAAGAGATCAAAGTCTCTGAAAGTATTGCAGATGAGGCATTAGATAGGGCAGAGTTCCATAATCTTTGTCTGTGACTCTGAGGACTTCACTTTCACGGTGTGCAGAGATGTCAATAATCGCAATCAGTGGGTCAGCAAGCCCATATCTTCAGATCCATATCTTCAGATCCATATCTCCATATCTATATCACCGCCTTCAGATCTGAAACACCAGCCCTTTGAATGACTTCAAAGTCAGAGGTGTTTGGAACTCTTGTGTATAGGGTCTCATTGATGTATTTTAGGTAAGTGGGTCAGACTCTCTCTCTGATGGATCTCCCAGCTGTCCATCATTCAAGGCCACAGGAAATAGCTCTCCTCCAGCTCCAGCCCAAACAGGAAACGGGAAACAGGAAGCGGGCGCCACTGCGAGGAAGTGCTTCATCTGGATGACAATAGAGCTCTGGGTGGAGAGAGAGAACACGAGTCCAGAAAGATAGAGGGAGATCCGGGCTCATTCCGTGACTTCACCCCTCAGCTCTCCATCTCTGAGCTCTGATTGAAGCTGAGGAGGAAATCAATCAGTCGAAACTCATTCATCCCTGTTGGTCCTGCATCGTCTGGCCTTTATTAAAAATATCGGATTACTCAGACAGGCTACATTAACATTCACCGTCATCACTGTCACGTAGCCAATCCCGGTGACTCACTGATTACACATGATGAAATAATGAGGAAGAAAAAACACGTAAAAATAAACATACACATTATGCTAAGCAATTAAAGATACAAGTTAACCCTCTGTAGCAGTAGTTCTCAAACCTTTTAGACCACATACCACCAAATTACCAGACTAAAACCTGAGAATCTCAGAATCAGGATTCAAACAGAGGAAAATAAACATCAAGAGCGCTGAGCAGTGAACTACAGTGTTTACTACCATATTTATCTTTTAACTGTAGTGCAGAAACTGTAGTGAACTGTTAGTGACTGTTGTTTAATAGAGCAGATATTGTGGTGTTCCACAGGGTTTTACTGTAGGGCCAGTGAAACTGATGTTAATAATGATAAAACTGTAGTTCTGAGGAGTGAAGGAATGAAGTGTAGCTTATATACAGATTCTAATGGGTAAAGCTCTAACACTAAGTAATGTAATGTTAGGAAAATTACAGGTACAGGAAACTTTATAGATTTCAGTCCTTAATATTTGAATAGGTCATCTAGTGCACCAGCTTGGGATGCTTTGAGTACCACCAGTGGTACCTGAACCACAGTTTGAGAAACACAGATCTATAGCATAAATTATGTTTTTTAGGAGGAAAATGAAATAAATATAATTTTTGGAAGCTTTGGCGTCCCTGTGGATAAAAATTCAGATTTTGACTTTTGATAACAAGCTGATCATTTGAATCAGTTGTTTTAGAGCAAAGACGCACCAACACATGCAGAGTAGGAGGAGAAGATCTTCAGGACCAAAGATCCACTGCTTCACCATGTTTAAGCTAACAAAACACAAGCCAACGAATTAAAACAAAACACTGTTTCTGTATGTTTGCAACTATAATGTAAGAAGAAAGTATAATTATAAACATTAAAATAACTTCATTACATATTCTTGTTCATACAAACATACTTTTATTTATGACCCACTCATTGTACGCCTCATTCTACTGAAAGTAGATATGCTATGTAAAATTTTATAAGATAGATAAATAAATAAGTAAATAAATAAGGAAAGGTATGGTGTGAAAAGGTGTTAAAACAAAAAAAGTGGTTTGTTGCCTGAGGGAAACACCACGCCATAGAGGGTTAAAATCACCTGTCTCTTTACTCATCTTTCGTTTTTCAGAATGTGGGGATCTTGGTTGACGGCAGCGTTCCTGACTTGAACGGTCTCGGCCTCGAATGCCATTATGGGGTTGGCATGGCAACAGTTGCCACGGTGCACCTGGATGAAGGTTCTGCCAAAATCCAGACGTGCCCCCTGCCCCCTGCCAGCCGATTTCCTGAGATTCCTTTAGGCGAGGGTGAGCACTCTGGGTTATTGTAGTTCATTATAGAAGTTCCATATAAAGTGTGAAACTGTTCAGAACAGCTACTGATCTCAAACGATTCAATTATCAGAAACATTGTATCATGTTTAATCTTTTATAATACTTTAGAAAGTATATTACATTACTAAAAACAAACACAATAAGGACGCATGTATTAGTACAGGTACCCCTTTGTTCCCTCTAATACAGTTATTTAATGTTGTGTTTAAACTCCTCCCTCTAAATAGCAGTGTCATACTCTGTCTTTAGGTCCCATGTTTTCTTTTCAATGCGATTAGATAAAAAGAAATTACACTTTTATTTTAACAAACATTCAGTATCATATTATAAAGAGATGTACGATACCAGTGAAAAGTTTGGACAGACCATACATTCAGGGGTTTTTAATTTTTAAATAATTAATTTAAAGTGTTAAACAAACCAGAATATGTTTTATATTTTACATTTTTCAAAGAAGCACCTCTTGTTTAGATGACAGCTTTATACATCTGTGGATTTTCTCATTCAGCTTTATGAGGTAGAGTTATCCGGAATGTCTTTCAGTTAACAGCGTTGATTCATCAAGAGTTAATTACTTGAATTTCTTGTCTCTTAATGTGTTTGAGAGCTTCAGTTGTAAAGTTGAGGTAGAGTTGGTATACAGTGAATAGCTCTATTTGAGTAATGTTCTAATCCATATTATGGCAAGAACTACTCAACAAAGTAAAGATAAAAATAACTTTAAAAAATGAAGGTCAGTCAATCTAAAAAGAAGAGTTTCGAACTTTAAAAGTATCTTTAAATACAGTCGTAATAAAAGACCATCAAAACATTATTGTTTTATATCTCTCTGTTGCACGGGAAAAGTTAATCAGAGTTACCAGCCTCAGAAATGGCAAGTTAACAGCTCCCCAGATCAGAGTCAACTAAGTGCTTCACAGAGTATTATGGTCTGTTTAACACTTTTAAGTTTTTACATGCTCACTTCACTATTCATTTACAATGTAGAAAAAAATAAAATAAAAAACACATTAAACGAGGACTAGTGTTTAAACATTTGGCTGGTACTGTATGGTGATGGGTCACAATATAGAGCCAGTATTCAGTTTAAGTGTGTATTAGTTTTGTGTATGTTGTGTGGAAGGATTGAGATGTGTATGAACTCTTCTGCTCTTCTGCTTAGACCACGTTGTGGTTCCAGTGGCCATCAGGGTGAACGGCACCTCTGTGGTTTCTGGAAGCTTCATCATCTACGACTGCAAAAGAACCGGAGAGATTCACTCGAAGACTGCGTGAGTTCTACACACACACACACACCTTATATATGGCAACTGACAGTGAATGACAGTGGGGAATATTTTAGAGTGTATTTCAAGAGCGCGGAAACGTTTTCCAAAATATGTGTGTGTGAAAGAGAGAGAGAGAGAGCGAGAGAGCGAATGTGTAAACGGCCATCTAAAGGTGTGAAATATGTCACATTTGATCAGGGTGATAATAAGCTATGAGACTCAGGAAAAGCAGAATGGATGTGCGGTTTCATTCCAGTTACAAACCTGACAGTCTCTCAGCCGGTCCCTACAAACTTCCCCCGCCTCAGCCGCTTCCTTTTTCTCGTTTAAACACTGAAACTTTTAATGCTAAAACTCATTATTCACTAGCTGACTTCAGAATACCCAGATAATGCTATGGAATTATTTTAATGTACAGTATGTCATAAAAGTGAGGAGTTGGAGGACAGACCCACACCCAGGATAATTCAGTGTTTTCAGGTTTTAGTGCAAGAAACTCCCTTTAAAATCACCATTTCTGCACTACATAAAATATGCATCTGTTACCATTTATTATTTATCTGTTAAATCAAAGTAATGTTAGACCTTGGCCCTATTAAAGGTAGTTATGAGGTAGTTTGTGGCACCAGAAAATGAATGAAATTTCAGCTTTGATCACATTCTTTACAGAGTAGAGGTGAAAAGGTTAAACCCATAGAAAAGTTAGTTCTGATTTCAGGTTAAAATCACCTAAATGTTTTTTTTAGTAAAGGTTCTTTAAAAGTATAACAAATATTGCCATGCAGCAGTTTTGCAGCAGCTCTTTGAATAAGCACAAAGAAACAGTGGCAAGGAAAAACGTCCTCCCAGTAAGAGGAAGAAACCTTGAGAGAAACCAAGAAATCTCTGGTCAACACAAGACATCACAACAAGTTGCAGAACAACAACAACTCGAATAGACAATACAGATAATAGAACAAGTAATAGAACCCTTTAGGAGTGGGTTATATATAGCGCCAAAACCCTCATATCCTCAAAGTATCATATATGGTTTCCTGGCCTGTGAGATATTTAATTTTCTCCTGTAAAGTTGATGCTTTGGGGATTATTTTTTTCATTGGACAGTGATGCTATTTGATTTATTTAAACTAAAGACAACGCAGAGTCTTCATTTGTCTGCATTGCTCTGCGGATTAACTGTAAAGATGGGAATCTGTAGGCGGGAACTCAGTGGACCAATCACAGTTAGTGTGTTCTGCATTGCTGCAATGCCTTGTTTTTTTTAGGAGGTGCACATCAGACTGTGTGTAGGCTATGGCGTGAACTTGGTACAGAAGCATAAATTGGCTTTAAGAATACCAGATTACACTACACTAAGTATTACATCACCTCCACCAGTCTGGACTGGTGACACAAAGGCAAGTTGAGTCATTCTGCTAGTGCCAAATTCTGACCCTAAAATCTTTTTTCCTCATCAGAAAACCAAGATAAACAAGACACACTTCTTCTCATTCAGAGTGTTTTTTAAATTATTTTTACATTGTAAATTTTATATTGAAGACTATATTAAAGCTATACAGAAACATATGTACAGTTATTTAGTAAAGATTAAAAAGTATTAAACAAACCAGAATAGACTCTTCTAAGTAGCACATTTATCTTTGAGGACAGATCTGAACACTATTGGTATTTTAATCCCAGTGTCTTCATGACGGAGTCACCTGGAATAGTTTTCTCAGCATCTTGAAGGAGTTTCTGGAGGTGCTGAACATTAGCTGTTGCTTTTCCTTCATGCTGTGAAGCTCCAGCTCTTCCCAAATCACCTCAAATCACCATCTCAGTTCATCAGGTTTGGATCAGGGGATTTTGGAGGACTAACACTTTTTTACTATTTATGTGTGTTCCTTAACTGTTTTCATGTCTTTAATATTAAATTTACAATGTAGAAAATAAAGTTAATCAAATAAATAAAATGATAAGCAGTGTATTGGCAGTGAAAACTGTAAAATACGTATTAAAGGGAAAGAATTAGTGTTCTCTTAGTTATGCAGTTAACTTGCTCAGGAGTTAGTGTTCTGTGCATGGCATGGCTTTGGGCTAATCAAACTGCTGCATGATTACATGCAGCCAAACTTGGCACACACACACCTCCGCTCTATAAACTCCCTTACCTCATAAAATCTCCTACAACAATGTTTATGTTCCCCATCTATAATCCAGCTGAATCAGAGCGCGAGGAACGATAACCTGAAGTCCTGTAGGAATCAGGGCTTTAGCTCCGTCTCCTACACTTCAATTAGGCTGAAATATAATCCTGCCTCATTGGCTGGAATGTGTGTTTTTGGTCTGAGTGGGCAGAGTGTGTGTTTTGTGTGTGTGTGTGTGTGTGTGTGTGTGTTCAGTGTGAATTCTCCCACGGTTTTAGCCTGGTGGTTTCTAGGTGAATGGCTAATGACATCCAGACATTAACAGTGACATGCATTCCGTACCACAAACTCTGGCAACCCTGAATCAATTACTCACCATGAGCTGCTCTCTCTCTCTCTCTCTCTGTCTCTCTTTCTCTCTCATTCTCTCTCTGTCTCTCTGTTACTCTCTTTCTCTCTATTTCTTTTCTCTCTTTCTCTCTCATTCTCTCTCTTTCTCTCTCTTTCTCTCTCTCTGTCTCTCTTTCTCTCTCTTTCTCTCTCATTCTCTCTCTGTCTCTCTGTTACTCTCTCTCTCTATCTCTCTCACTCTGTCACTGTATCTCTGTCTCTGCTTTTTTCTCTTTCTTTCTCTACTTTTTTCTATTTGCAGTATTTGTTTCCTGCAGATTACGGTATGTCTCTCGCTCAGTTTCAGTCTCTCTTTCTCTTTTGCTCTCTCACACTCTCTTATCCTCTCGCGCTCTCTTACTCTCTCGTGCTCTCTGGGTCATAAGGCTTGTTTCTCATGCTGACAGAGAGATAATTGAGAGTGTTTGTTTAACCAGAGCTCTTAAGTAGCAGCTGTGTGTGAGAAAGAGAGAGAGAATAGGAAATGAATGAGAAAGAGAGACAGAGAAGGCTAAAATGAGAGAAACAAAGAGAGAAACAGCTAAAATGAGAGATAGAATGAGAAATAAATAAGAGAGAGAAAAGGAATAATGGAGACAGGTAGAATAAGAGAGAGATAATGAAATGAAATAAAATGAAAGAGAGACTGAAAGAGATTGATAGAGAGAGAGAAAGACAAAGAATAAAACAAATCATTTCTGATGATAAGTTTTCCTTAAATGTGGTTACAGTGAGACATCTTAAGAACTGACACACACACACACACTCACACACTTACACACACACACACACACACACACAGACATAGCCTCCCACGTAGAGTATGAACAGCCCTCCACCCCCCACTATCATAAAGCACTCATCCTTATCATGAAAGCTGCTATCTCTGGCAGCAGCAACATCTTTCGTTCCCCACTGAGTCTCACACACACACACACACACACACACACACACTAGAGGTGGTGGAGTCTTGACTTTATCTTGAGTAAGTACACACTACATCTCTATCTGTCTTAGTAATGAATGGGCGGCTGAAGTAAGCTGTGTCTAGCGGAATCCTCTGCTGCCTCTGGTGTGTGTGTGTGTGTGTGTGTGATTGTCCAGACAGGCTCAGTTTAAATGGAATTAAATTAAAGTAAAAAATGTGTTCTATGCTGTATTTCTGCCTTTTTAGTCCTGCCTGTAATTGTGTGTGTGTGAGAGAGTATGTGTGTGTGTGTGTGTGTGTGTGTATGTATGTGTGTGTGTGTGCAAGAGTGTGTGTGTGTGTGTGTGTGTGTGTGTGTGTTATGGAACCCCCTCAGTGTCCCCAGGTTCCATTTGCCCCCTTTAGGAAATTATTCAGTCTCGCTTAATCTCTGACCCATGAGTGTGTGTTTCATGATCAGGGGAGGTGTTGAGTAGCTTGTATGTGTGTGTGTGTGTGTTTGTGCGTGTGATTTGCCTATGTTAAATCATAACCTCTGTGCTAACTGTATATATATATATATATATATATGTGTGTGTGTGTGTGTGTGTGTGTGTGTGTTTTAGGTGTACAAGCTGTCTGAGCACTAACTGGAGGTGTAACTGGGACCAGCAGCTGAACTTGTGTTTTTCTGATAAACACAGCGCTCAGGGCATGGTGCTGGAGGTGAGCACCTCTCTCTCTCTCTCTCTCTCTCTCACACACACACACACACACACACACACACACACATTTAGATACAAGGATATTTAATTCAGGTGGGCTTAAGTGTGGACACATTCCAGAATCCAAATCCCTGGAAGACTAATGTTGTAGTCCATCACAGTGAAAATCAGCAACAGAAGCTAATTTCCTGTATTGTGCAGTTTTTCTTTGTTCTTTGTAAATGTATTGCAACATTTATTATTGAATGAATCAGTAAAATATCCAAAATTAAACAGAAATAAATCTTTTTACATTGACTTGCATTGAAAGGTAAGGTACTATCGTTATTATCACATTGTCATTTTGGGACACTTTCTCATTTATAGTTTCTTCAGAAATTATCTTCAGATAATAAAAAGAGTTTATTCAGCAGTGTCTCTACTAGATAACTGTTAGAATTTACAACCTCATTAACTGATTTAAGGCAAAGCAAATTAACTATAGGTGTAAAAACTGTGTAAGTTAACTAGAAATACAGATTTATCATATGAGATTCTCTATAGTATCCCACCACAACCACTCTGCAGTCAGAGTAAAGTGCTTGTGAAGTGCTGTTAAAGTTCAGCAAAAGAGAGGAATAACAATATCTCCACTAAAAGTAAACAGTCGAGATATTTATATAAACATTCTCTATTTAACACCCTTTCTTGTTAAAAAGATAAAGGGAGGTTATAAATTAATTATGACTCAAGTCAAAAGTGGACCTCTGGGAAAACATAAAATACAAGGAAAATATAGAATAGAGTTTTCTGGAGCAAAGCCATAGAAGACTCATAGTTCATGTACAGATGTGAATTAGTGTAGACCATGTTCTCACTTGCTTTGTTGTAATGTATTCTGGCACTCTTTCCTGTGTTAAAACAAACCAAACCATAGAGAAAATGCATCAGGGTCACATTCATTAACTTATTCAGGCTATAGGTGTGAAAACAATTTACGAAAAAGTGAATCAGAGATGCTCAATGCTCTGTATGCGGTTGAATCTTTAAAGTCACAAGAGAGATGAAACTATTCAAGTGTAAGTATGGTAAAGTGAACTAATTGTGCTTTCATACCTGCGCTGGTTATATCTGATTAGTGGAACGAAACCACACGAGACCCATACTAGAAGATGACCTGTCTGGTCCCAAGTGAACTCTGAGAGGTTTGTTTATATGCTCCACAAGTTTAACCTGGAATATTGGAATACTGGGTAGATACTACTTCATACAGCTATGAGCAATCACCATATCTGCTGTTTTCCCAAGCTAGAATCCACAGACAGGTCTGCTCAAAAAGCAGAGAGAAAGTTCTCTTGTGGTTTGTTGTGTTGCATTTTGCTAAACTATGAATGAATGAAGTTACAGTATACAGGACCTGTTTAGAAACCCAAACTCATCCATATGCACACTGGCAAGAAGCAGCAGCCAATCACACACAGCATACTCTTAAACAGAAACCACCACTCACCTACTGCATCAGGACTGCATAAGGCACTGAGGAGCTAACCCAGGAGCCAATCCATATCTGGGCATACAGTCATACACACAATACACACACACATACAGTACATACATACACACAGTCACACACATACACTAGAGTATCCAATTGAATTCCACAATCTATGAAGAAAACTTTTCAACTTTACAAACTTGTACAAACTGATAAAGAATCGTTAGAGAAAACTAGTTATAGATGTGAGAACACATTTACTGTATATACCCAGAAATCAATATTTTAGAACCTCACTCTTTATTACCATAGAATCAATGGGAACACTGACTTATATATACAAGCTCACACCTCCACTTTGTGGGGGCAGTTTGACTCACTGCATCAGTGCAGCCCCAGCAGTGGGGGGTGAACTAACGAAGGGAACCAGAGGAGTGTAAATTCCACCAAATAACTGCAATCAACAGGCTTCATCTTCCTTAGGGGAACTTTTACATCCTGCTCAAATAACTCTGGAGAGCTGCAGTTTTCAAACATTAGCTCTGAAGTTACGTATATCCAAAATATCTCAGGCTGTTAGTGTGAAAACTGCCTCGCCAGCTCCCAGATCACCCATTTCACACAAAACCCCACAGTCACACGGCGAGAATCCTTCACCTCCAGCTATCAGAACCACAGCCGGCATGTCTGTGGAGAAGGTCAGTGGAGGACAAGGCCAGCCACTTTAATTGAGCTCATAAAACACAGACACAATAATGCCTCTCATGGCTAACAAAACCTCTTAATGACATAATATGCTCGTTTTTACCAGCAACGCGACTGTTTACACAGCATTCACAAGATTCACTTTCGCCTGTCTCTGAAACGCTCTGTGGTTTTGATGATCCCGGTGGAGTCAGTACTCCACAGAGCAACGCAGCGTTCAGCTATTTAACGTAAAAGCTAATGACGTATGACCTCGCTCCAGGAGAGACGGAGAACGGAGGTTGGAAAAGGTTGGAATTATCTTCTGAAATCATAGGTATTAAAAGAGTTTATCCAGCTTTTGTTAAAGTTACTGTCCATGGAAAGCATTCTACTAGATTTTGGAGCATTGCTGTGAAGATTTGATTGTGTACAGTGTAACACAAGAGTGAGGCGAGGAGTTTTGATAATCACCAACAATTTTATCCAAACTTTCAGTCAGAAACCAACCTCGCAAGAATTATACAGAGCTAACCAAAACAAAGGTTTGATCATTTTTGGCAGCAAACAGCAGCTGCAGTACTCACATACTGTTCTGTATTTTACTGCATACGAATCCTAATTCATTCATACATACATACATACATAAATAATTGACAATCAGAGTAAAAACAGTATGACATTCCTTACAAAATGATCACTAATGATTACTAAATATTTAAAAGATTCACCTGTAATTTTACATTTTGTGAATTTCAGTAAAATTAAATATCTTTAGTCATATATTTAAACATTGAAATTTAAAATATATATTGTCTTGGCTCATTTTATTCTCATGAATTGAATTTGTATTTCGTCTTATGAGACGAGTGTCTCATCACACACCTATAAAATAGTCTTTTCCGATGAGCACCAATTCTAGTGTCCCATTACAAAAATAGACAAGAATAATTATTTTGTTTCTTCTAAAATAAAGGATATTAAAATAGTTTTTCTTGTCCAATGAAGGCTTTCTACCTGATTTTGGAACATTGCTGTGAGGTTTTGAATGCATTTAGCACATTACAACAACAAAGACGTTGGATGATCACTCTGCCTCATCCCCAACTCATCCCAAAAGTACAGGATGGAGCTTCTTTCATTATTCCAGAAAAGAACAGCTCTACTACAGCTCTGCTCCACAGCTCAGTATGGGGGGCTTACCCCTATACCCCTGCAAAGCTGTTGTTGACAGGGACTAGCTAACTGTGTGTGTGTGTGTGTGTGCATTTGCACACCTGTGTCAGCAATTGGTGCAACTTAAATATACAAAACACTACGATTTTCCCTTTCCTTTCACTTACTTTTGGCAGGAACTGTGTTGACGTAATATTTTTATTCATGTGGAAATGATGTGCAGTTGAATTCACTCCATTTCTTCTTCAGTGTAGGTGAAAACAACAGCTGGCAAAAACAAACAGACAAAGATGGTTCTGGTTTTGGTTCTGTGGTCCAGATGGGTGAAGTAGCTGAAGATAGAGGGAGAGAGAAAGAGAGTTTTGAAACTTGCTGAAGTCAGAAGCAAATATAAATAAAGTCAGAGCAGAGATGAGCTCCATAATACACTCCCAGTCCAAATTCTGAAATAAGCAATGGCAAAGAAACAAAGGAGCAGAGACTGCCAGAGATACAAAGCAGCAGTCAGCAGTTTGAGGGAATGAGAAGAAGGAGGAAGGGGTGAGCGTGAAGCCCGGCGGTTTCATCTGCCACCGCTGCGATTTCCAGGCTTAAAGAGCTATGACCTCATCTGATCCACAGTCATACCAGCGCCAGCCGCTGCCCCAAGTCTGCCTCTGTTCACAGCGCCAACAGCGTTGCATTTAAAAACATGCTAGCGTTTTCCTGCTACCGCAGCTGCACGTTTCCACCACTTCCTACTGAAGCTGGACGGTGGTTCATCTTTCTTCCTCACTCTTGAATCTCTATTATCTCTGCACGCCATTCCGTCCACTGAGATCCATTTCCAGTTTCAGCTGAAACTGTTTACAGTGGAGTGAGAAGGTTAAGAGTAGTGTGTGGTCTTGTATTTATGGAAAAACTGTGGGAGACTATTGACTTCCAGCGTTTCTTAGCAACTTCTAGTTTTGGTGCTCAAACTAAAGAATCAAAGAACCAAAATTTGCACATTGGAGACATCCCCTAGTACCAAAACTAATCCCCTAAACTCAACCCCGATAGGTCTAGTGAATGTATCGACAGACCAATTAGAATGCAAGTCCCACCCACAGAGCCCACTTGTAGGGGGCTTTGTTTTCGAGAAAAAAGAGAAACCAATCAGGACACTCTCTGTGTGTCACATACTGCATCTGTCTGGTTTGGTTCTTCCAGTGCACAAATGAGTCCATGATATTGTAGATGGTTTCATGGTGGTCATCAATGAGCTGCTACCAATAAAGAGTCACAAACTTCACGGGAGAAGTGAGATCTCTAATGAAATTACTGTTAATTGTGTGGATCATAAAAATATTTTGTTATTTTATAATGCAGTGACAAAATACAGAAAGGAATATGATGATGATGTATGTAAGCAATTACAATATTAGAGCAAAATAATACTCTGTGGATACTCTAGCCTGGTAACTAGATGGAATACTGTTATTATAGAGTGATAAAGATGTTGCAAATGGATCTACAGATTGAGGATACTTGTAGGTACCTGAAGCTGAAGACCAAAGTTCTCTATTAAACACTAAATTAGCCATAAATCAGGAGAACCGTCAGGCAAAGGAAGGGTTGCAATCTGGTAGAGACATTCCTGGGAAACCCCTGCTGTGTGAGTGTGAGCATTATCCTGCTGAAAGATGCCAGTTGGAAGCCCTGCTCACCACAGTGATTCCATGCTCTAAACTGACCATCATCAAATCCCAGACAGAACCTGGACACAACTGCAAATTAAAGGCAACTGTGGGAAATATGTCCTGATTGTTAATTCCTTGTAGAGAAATATTGCTAATAGAATAGGGCTTTCTAGAGCATAGAGAATATCACGCTATTGAAACCATACCTAATATTCTACAGGGATATAAAACCTTCCAGCTTTGAGCTTTGGAGATGTGAAACTCTTTTCTTTGGAATGATGGTGCTTCGTGCCTTTGGGATGGCCTTTCTGCTGAATGCCGTCAAATCCTCACAGCAATGCAAAACAATCCAAAATCTAACCGAAAAACTTCCTGGACAGAAAAGAGTATTAAGTTACTCCAACAAAATCAGTATTAACTTTTTTAATAGGCTTGATTTTATACATATGCTGAATTAGTGATAGTTTTGTCAGTATAGTGTACTTTGTGTTTACTGTATTCCAGTTTAACAGTAGGGAGACACAGCAAACGGAAACACAAAGGGCTGAAGAACACATGAACCAAAGCAAACAGAGGACCAAAAGAAACAGATAACGACAACTAGGAACTAAATAACTGATACAGAAAAGCAAACAAACTCACAAAGAAAAGCAAACAAACTCACAAAAAAAAGCAAACAAATCCACTGGACAAATGAAGTAGAGACCAAACTGAGTAGCGTACAATGCAGGGCCACAAACCACGGCAAACAGAGGGGCATATACAGTATTCTGTATAAACTTAACACAGGACAAAGAATACCTGGGGTGGTCGGGGTAGCACAGTGGGTAACAACACCTTTCTCAATGTGTCAGAGTAAAGGGTTTGATTAAGAACCTTTATGTTGACTTCTAAAGATCTGAACTCACCTGTTTTATTCAACTTTACGTTAAAGAACCGTCAAGTTGGTCAAGAAACTTTCAAGAGCATCAGTTTCAGAAAAGATTCTTCACACATACAGTACATCTCTTTTACAAAATTGGTGGCTCTTTTATGGCATTGCTCATAGAACCTTTGGTTTAAAGAGTGAATGTTGTGATGGGTCAGGGTATTAAAATCATTTTAAGATTACTAGTTTTTCATTGTTTGTCTGTGGTTTATATTTTGTCATTTTATTGACAGTAAACCTATCTAGGATCTCAGAAGGATGATAAAATAAAGCTTACTATACCTAATACAACCACTACTAGTGGTGAAACTAGTACTTTTAGAGTGCAGTGTCAAGCAAGTCTTGGAAGACTTGGTGAATATTGGCCCGCTATGGGCAGGCCGTGTGAGCAGGCCGTGGGTTCAGATGTGGGCGATGTGCGAAATGCTCCCACTTTTTTCCTGCGCTCTCAGTTTCTGCTCGTCCGTGTGTTTTGCTTTCCGGAGAGGGATGTTTTTGCAGTCAGGTACTCTTATTTCCTCTTGGGTCAACAGTCTTATTCACACACATGACCAAACAGGACGGAGGGGTGTATTTATGGCTGTGGAAACATGGCCAGCTATTGTTCTCTGTCCCACTCTCAATTCCTGCCTTTTCCTGTTACCCAGAATGCAGCTGACTGCCCCAGTGTCGTAGCCCAGGAATTCCCCCCACGGCCCACTGGATCCGCTGAAGACATCACCCTCCGCCTCAGCAATGTGGAGCAGGTAGGGCCCTCCATTCACTCCCTGTAGCTCACCATATAGGACGGGGATTAGGCCTAGCCGTAGACTATGCTTCTCTTTCAGTGAAATATCTCAGTTCAGAACGCCGTGTAGTCCAGGATTAGGCCTACTTCTTGTTTGGAAAACTGCCAAATACAGTAAATTAATCTGGAAAATAAGACACATTAGGAAATTTGTCTATTTTAATATATTTTTTAAAAAGAGTAATGTATGTAGAACCATCTACAAAAGGGTTTGACAAACCCCAAGAACCAGCACTCAAGTTGTTCTATGTGATCACAGTTCTTCAATCAGTTAAAATAATGCCTCTCCTCACTCTTGAAGAGGCACAGTGAGGAGAGGCACTATTTTGTTTTATGTGATCACTGTTCTTCAATCAGTTAAAATAATGCCTCTCCTCACTGTGCCTCTTCAAGAATTATTTGTTTACTTCTGAACAACTAGATAATGAGATACACTGACTCAACATCGAAACTCATCCAGTACCTTTTATACATTATAAGAGCTGTAAAATGGATATGTTTGAGATAATTGGCTTGTAACTGCTATTTTGAACTGTCATGTCAAAATCTGGTGCACTGTACTATGCAGATCTAAGAACATCAACTGTACGTACGCAGAAGCGTTCAAGCATAGGCTAGTTGTAATGTGAGTGTTTACTAAATTCAGTTTTGTGCGTTATTAAATCAAAACGGGTTGCAACACACAAACTATCTGTCTATACAGAGGAGCGAGAAACTACTAAATATTTACACCTACCTCTGAGCAGCTATACACTTTAACTAAACCATTGAAAACCAATTGCTGCATTCTAATCGCCATGTTATACATTTTGTTTTCTTTGTGTAAAAGCAACAGTCAGTAACTCTGCGCATGAGTGAGTTAGTTAGTTAGTTAGTGTACTTGTGGTGCAACCAGATTTAGTAAACGTAAGCACTTAGTAGATGCTTTACACACACACATAAGTAGAGTAATTTGCGCAGGATTGGTGCAACCCAGCTGAACAGATCCATATTCTGGTTGAGTGGGTTCAGAGTAGGTTTCAGCTAGTCAGAATTCTTCTAAACGTGTTCTTCTAAACTACTTAAAAATAATATTACTGAGGAAAGCACATTCTAACTCATCACTTATTTATTTGTTTTAATGTTGTAATGCTTTCTTGCTAAAAGCTGCAGTAAGACCACTTAAAATGTGCTTCTCTAAATGTGTGTCTTGCAAATAGAAAAAAAAAGCCCAACAAAATATCCTGTTTATGGTTTCATGAGTGGTTTTCTGGGTTCCCCTTAATGAATCTTTATTCTTGTAGTTCCTCTTTCTTTTGCCTTTACTTTATTTACACCACTGATTCTGATGTCATTGAGTAACTGTATTCTGTACACACTGTTTACATTATTTTACTTTCTTCACATATATACACACATACATAATAACATTAAGAGCCTTTTACGTCTCTCTAACATCTTCATAAAGCTTAATTTAGCATTAAAAAACACAAACTCACAAACACACATATCAAAACCACACATGAAACCACCACACACTGGAATGCAATTTTCTGGTTAAACTGCTTCACCATAATGTGAATATCTGAGATGATGTGTGTACCAGTCTCTGCTTTACTCTTGGCTTGGGACCAGAAGGAGTATTTAATAAAAAATCAAAACACATAGACCTGCTGAAAGTGCTTTAAAATCAATATTTATGTGGAAACTCTTCATCCTGACCAAATATGCCATGATGTTTAATCATGACATCATTAGTTTTACTTCTTTATTAACATTTATTAAGGTGTAAAACCCACAAGCTTTCCATGCTTTATTGTTCCTGACTTTTCCTTTAGAGCAGAGTTTGAGAGGATTTTGAGCCTCAAGGATGCTATTTTAAGAGCAGCTCAACATCCACTTAAATAAGGTACATTTGAGGGTTCTGTATAGAAGCATAACAACTCAAAAACCCTTTGGATTCAACCTTTCCTTCATGTTGTCTAAAATATTACTACAGTATCCAGTATTACAGGGGAAGGGAGTAGCATAAGCTGAGCGAGTAGCTCAAATAACTGGAGATTTGCTTTGTGTGCATTAATATTTTAACATAAAAAAATTATCCTTTCTATTTGGGATCAGAAGGACCCAATTAAAACAAAAACAAACTAGTTCATTTTTACCTGGCCCATGTTTCTGTCTGGACTGGCTGTAGAAACTTTTGACTGGGATTCCTGCTGGGATTCCTGCCAAACCAAACGTGAACATCCGACTGACAGCTGAAACCAAATTGCTGTGGCCATTTATGAACCTATTATATAATATATTGTGGCTGTCCAATATAAAACAAGTATCTTTATTCATTTTAAAGTTTAGTTTACTACATCATTTGAACACACCAACTGTTCCTTACACTGTGTCAAATTTCATGATGAATGGTCCATTAGAAATTCTACACAATTAATTAAAATAAACTCTTTTTACACTGACTTCCATTGAAAGTTAGAAGTTTTTCTTTCTCTCCTGTGAGGTTGCTGTTTTGGAGACACATGTTTTTCATTGGACAGTGATGATATTTGCTTAGAGGGCTTACTTTATTAGAAGCATCTATATTCTACTGACACTCACTGCCCACTCTATACATATACCTTAATAACAAAGTAATACAATTAATCCCTTTTAAAGAGCAACCAAATTTTGATGATTAACCAAATTCACTCACTTCATGTGTTCCACTCAGTTGTGTAGTCAGTTCCACTGTTATTGGGTCTAGTTTCGTATAATTAAAAAAATATCAGTACAGATACTGACGCAATCTCAAGAACTGGCCAGTCAGTGTAGGTGCTCATTTTTTTATAATGTTCTTTGTTCTCAGAACATTTCACTCGAATGTCACTTTCATAGCTGTCCATTGAGACAAGCTTGGATCTCAACATGAAACATGCACAAGCCAGTAATGATATAGAATGATAACACAATGAGGCAATCTTAAACCACAATTATCCCCCGTGCCTCACCCATTCACT
>NC_064419.1:14992500-15017500 GCF_023375975.1 Astyanax mexicanus
AACTGAGTATACTGTATATTGTGTATTATATAATCATTTTGCCTAATCATGAATTATTATAAAATCACAGACAACACGTCAGAGTCTGTAGTTTTACAGCTGAAGCATTCACACAGTAATTGCAGAGTTAATGGGTTCAGTAATTTGCTGAATGTGGCGGGTCTTCTTCTGTTAAAGTGGTTCTGTTCTATTCGACCTCACAGTAATGTAATAATGAATCCGCTAACACACACACAGCTCTGCGCTGGGTTGTTATTGTTATTGTTGTGTAATGCTGACATTTTCTGCAGGCTGTGACGTCTCGGTCTAGACCGTCTGCTCTCAGTTTGGCTAAATTTAACAGATTCCGTTTATTAAATATGAACTGAATAATTACTACATTTATTACTAATCACATTATAACCTAGAATCAGCACACATACATCTAGAGCAACTCATTTATATATAACACAAAACCATATGCGATTCAAATGTTGACTGATATTTACTAAGCTAAACGTACAGTAGTAGGAGATTGTGCAGTAGGGGTGGAGTGTTGTCCAAAAACTTTGAGATCAGGTAAAATTGGACGCTCTATAGTGGAAGATTGTTTCTGGTTGAGAGTATGCTGTGTGCGCGACTGGCTGCTGCTTATCTCCAGTGTGTGTTGCTTGAGAGTTGAGTGTAAATGATTGGGTGCCTTTCTAGGCAAAAAGGTGCTATATATATATGCAACTGTAAATAGTTGTAAATACTATTAAGCTCTTAACATTGCAGTAGCAGTATGTGGGCGAGCATTGTCCTGTAGGAATAGTGCACTGTGGTACACAGTCAGAACAGGTAGAGCTATTCTGTATTTAAACACAAAAAATGCAGCTATGGTGGGGAACTTCCACCATAAGTATATATGGTGGAAAGTGTGGTTATACACTCACTATACAAACACATGCATACACACACTCACAGAGGAAAACAGGAGGCATATTTGAGTGATAAAGAACAGGAAGTAGCTGTCTCATGTGACAGGACGCTTGGTCTGTGGGAGCTTAGCTTAGTCATGTTCTGCACAGTTTATTTTGGATTAGGGACACACACACACACACACACACACACACACACACACATAATCACACATATATACAAATTAATTTAGTTCACTTCTTTTTTATGTACTGTAGTATCTGATCAATAAAGTGGGCTTTAGAACTTTGGGTCAGAGTGTAAGACTCAAGAATGTGTGTGTATGTGTGTGTGTGTGTGTGTGTGTGTGTGTGTGTGAGGGAGAATGATAAAAAGAGAATGGAGAGGAAACATGGCTCATGTAAAGCTCAATCGGACAAAATGTTTCCTGCTGATAGAACAGTGAGTGAAAGCATGTTTGACGGTGTGTGTGTGTGTGTGTGTGTGTGTGCGTGCGGCTGGTTGGCTGGTCAAAGTGCTTTATTAGTGAGATTGGCTGTGCTGAAATCCCCCCTGCCTGGACAACTCCAAATAACAGACATTAAAAAGCACCAGGAGACAGGAAAAAGCTGTGTGAGTGTGTGAGTGAGTGTGTAAGTGTGTGTGTGTGTGTGAGTGTGTGTGTGTGAGTGAGTGTGTAAGTGTGTGTGTGTGTGTGTGTAAGTGTGTGTGTGTTTGTGTGGTCACATGTGTATGTGGACAGTTAAAAACACTTACACACACTCACAGCTATTTTGATTTTATAGGTGCACTGTTTTTCACACCTGACACACCACTGAAACAGGAGAGAGAGAGAGAGAGAGAGAGAGAGAGAGAGAGAGAGAGAAAACGAGACAAAGGAAGACAAGGGTAGAATGAGAGAGGTAGACATAAAGACAGTATATTGATGAAAGAAAGACAGACAGGCAAAGAGAAAGAGAGATGGTGAGAGAGAGAGAGCATAGGAAAAGACCAAAAGTGGACAGAGAGAGGGAGACAGAGATTAAAGGAAAAGGAGGACAGAAATAGATTCAGGCAGATAATGAGAGAATGTGAGGGTGAGGGAGAGAAACACTGACTGACAGAAACAGAGAAAAAGAACAGAGTGGAAACAACAAACAGAGAGACTAACAGACAGAGAGAGAGAGAGACAGAGACACTGTCAGACAAAACGAGTTCAAAAATAGAAAGACTAACCGACAGGCAGACAGAGTGCTATTGGGTAATGGTAGCTGAGCCTCTTTCCTGTTTGCGTTTCACTTGGAGTGGTCTCAGCTCTTTTAGTAAATCCGGATTGCACAACCACATCCAGCATTTATAGCAGCAGCTTCACACCCTCAGCTTCAGCCTCAGAATATTGCTGGATCAGGAAGAACCAGACGGAGAACAGATGAGAAATACTGAAGTGGGAAAAGTGGACAAGCTAAATAAATCCGATTTCTCTTGATTGAGGAAAGAATAGCTTCACAAATGGACTTACATCAACACTTTCTCTCTGTATCTCTCTCTCTCTTTCTCTTCTTTTCTCTCTTTGAATCGCTCTCTCACTCTCTCTCTCTCACTCCCTCTTCTTCTTCTTCTCTCTCTCTCTCTCTCTCTCTCTCCCTTTCCGCATCTCTTGCTCACTTTCACATCAGTAAGGGGTGTAAATGAAAAGAATAGCAGTGAAATAGAAGTGCTCTGGGGATGCATTAGACACACAGCGATAATTACTAACCTGGGAGTGTTGGCAGGCCTGTGTGTGTGTGTGTGTGTGTGTGTGTGTGTGTGTGTGTAGCCGAGGTGTTTTTCTTCACGTGCTGAAAACGCGGCTGTTGTTCCCGTTTCCACCTTGTCATTCATGATCTTTGTAAAATAAAATGTTGTGGTGTTTTTTTAATTGTGAATAAAAAAAACTTTAGGACTGATCAGAGTGTCTAAAGCAGTGTTGATGGAAGCAGAACAAATAAAGCAAATGTAAGAATCTAAGTAACTTAAGCATCTGTAGCAGTTTATGTACAAGAGTATCAAATCCACAACCTGTTTACAATCAACAACCTTTTTAATTATTCCCAGATCCACAAAAATGGCATCTCAGCACAACAGGTATTATACCCCCAAACTTTAACTCAGATCAGTTACGTCAAGTTCCTAACAGATAACAACCCTGTGATCAATAATCGCAGGGACTCGACAGTGGCAGATCAGTGGATGCAGGTATTAAACCCACACCCCTGTGATCAGTGACTACAAGAACTTAGCAGTGGAAGCTTTTCTGTAGTAGGTGTTTAATCCTCAATCTTGTGATCAATAACCTCAGGTCCAACAGTGAAGCTTAGTTGATGCAGGTATCAAGCCTGATTGACTACATACTGAAACCATTTTCATCCATTACTCAAAGACTCAGCATCAATGGGCACAAGTTTAAAACCAACAACCCTGTGATCATTAATTTAAAGAACCCTGCAGTGGCAGCTAAGCGGACACAAGAATTGAACCCACAATTCAATTCTTCAAATCCCATTGCTTTACAGACCTCCACTTGAGTATTAGTTAGTTCCCACCCAATGCCTAGTTTATTAAATAAAACATATCAGTAATTTTACTAACAAACCCATTGACTGATGATTGTATTTATATTTAGTTATTTGATGTTAGACACTGTTATTACTGGGAGACCCAGAAATATATACTGGCGCAAACCGTTTGAAATTGTGAGACAGTAGTGTGTTCAACAAAGTATGCGCAGTTTGTCTCAGAAATGTACAAAAACAAACACACACCCACAATTACACACACTCACAGTAATGCAGTCATGTGTTTCGGGGCTCTCACGGTAGCTGCTGCTATACTGAGTCGTCCGCATGGCGATGGTTATCGCTCGTTACTGAGGCAGCGCGAGGGCAGCTGGGGTTAGTGCTGAACATGAGGGCAGCGGGTCTCGCTTCAGTGGAAAAGAGAAGAAGAAAGAGAGATGAGGAATGGAGCGATGGAAGAAAAGAAAGGGAAGGCTTCAAATGAGCTGTGACTGTAAACAGCGAGTCAAAGAACAGCATTAGTCTCTCTTTCTCTCTCTCTTTTTCTCTGTATTTCTTTCTGGTTTATCTCTTTTGTGTCTCATGCTTACATTTGTAGTCTGTTTGAGGATAAGGAAACACAGTGTGTGAGTGTGAGTCTGACTGTGTGTTTATGTTGTTGTGGGGAAGGCAGGCAGACAGTTTGTCGACACTGTCTGTTAGTCTGATCCCAAACATGAAGGCTCTGCTCATACTGTACAATGCCGCGGTCAGGATATCAAAATAAACAGCAGAAAGTGACCACCAATGACCACTACTCCATTTAGACTGCTGCTGCTGTCTAATTGAAATGTGGCCATAGGCTTAGCGTCTTCATGCTAAATGGGTGTAAATTTTTGAAGCATTGAATGCATTACCACCCACAGTGGACAGTGTAGTGGGTGGACAGTGGACAGTGGAGTGGGTGATTTTAATCATGGCCAAGAGTGTCCATGCCAACAACTGACACTGTGTCTCATGTTTGCTGTGTCCCCTTCAGGGCTTGTAGCAAACTGCAAACATAACTTCTTATGTCTTTCTACCCACAATGGTTCTCTTCTTGCCACTTGACTTATAGTTGTCCTGTGGACAGATTGTCTCTCCACCTGTGCTGTTGATTTCTGCAGCTCCTCCAGCGTGACCATGGGCCTCTTGGCTGCTTCTCGGACTAGTGCTCTCCTTTCTCAATCTGTCAGTTTTGTGTGGACAGCCATGTCTTGGTAGGTTTGCAGTTGTACAATACTTTTTCCATTTTTGGATGATGGATGGATTGAACAGTACTCCATGAGATGCTCAAAGGTTGGGATATGTTTTAATAACCTAACCCTGCTTTAAACTTTTCCACTACTTTATCTCTGACCTGTCTGGTAAATTCCTTGGTCTTCACAATGTATATTTAAGTTTGTGGTTATAATGTGACAAATGATGAAAACGTTCAAAGGATATACCTACTTTTGCAATCCACTGTATGTGTGGTTTTAACTCTAAACTACTTGTGTTTTTCTCCAGATTCATCCCCTCAGTGGTCCGATCACGGGCGGGACCCTCCTGACGGTACAGGGGAAGAATCTGGGGCGCAGGGCTGAAGATGTGAAGGTATCTATTGGAGATACATCCTGTCTCCTGCTTCCAGAACGCTACACCGTTTCAACAGAGTGAGTCCACAAACACACTGACACATACTTTGCATATTTCATACTTGATCTGCAGCACCTCGTGGTCCGTCTGTAAAGGTATGTATTGCTGTAAGTTCTAATCACAGTAAATGACGTGCTAATTACAGTATACTGCATGTACAGCAAATTATATAGTGAGTCTCCAGCCTGAGAGCTAAACTGGAGAATGTACGGTGGATTAAACTCAGCCAGCTTCACCCTGAAGTGCATTTATAACCATACAGAGATTAAAGAGAAGAAGCTCTATGTTCTAAACGTCATGTTCACACTAGGGGTTTTGTTCTGTATGGAAGAGTTACCGCACTGATAGGAACAGATCATGCACGGCCCTTGGGCACAAAGTCATTTATGTTTTTAACAATGCATCCCTGATGCTCAGAGTTGTATGTACATTTCTGTAATTTTTGCATTTTCTGTAATATATATGTGTCTTCGAAATCAAACCAAGCCCTGAATCAAGCTGCAAGGTGTATGGTTAACATCTTGACTATAGATCGCTAAAATAGGCTCCTTAGACTCTCAGATAATAGTGGGAAGCTTTTCACCAGCCACTTTCTTCCTCAAATGCCAAAGAATATCATTTACATTTCATACAATGGCAAGAAGCCAGCAGCACTGACAACAGTACTTTTATATGCAAATGTTATTTATCAGGTTGACCAATCAGGTCGCAGCTCAGTGCACTGGGGATCACAACCAAGATGAAGAAGTCCAGTGCTGGTTGGAAATACTAGCCTTATCACTGGCAGCTTTTTATGACCTTCATCCAAAACCAGAGCAAAGCTATAGTATAGTTAAGCTAAATATTTAAAAATACATTCACTCTTCTTCCAATACAGTTTTTCTAATTTCTAAAACACAAATGTTGTAATCTAGCCTGGTTTTATCAAAATACTTCACACAATTAAAATAAAAAACCACCCAATCTGCAGAATACCCCATAAATCCTACAAAACAAAACTGCAAACAAACCTACATACAGCATTATCACAATCAAACAGCTTTAAACACTTTCATACATATAACCAGATTTCACACACACTGCTGATCATAACAAAAAGCTCTCTCATTCTTAGTAAACTTTACCATAATACTGAAGAGCTGGCGTCTCAATACTTTAGTTTATATACTGTAGTGTATAAGGGCACATGTTGATTTGTTGCTGTGAGATTTTACCTGAACTCAGCAAATCACTTTCACTCCACTGATGATAATGTTAATGTTGCTGTAGCTCTGGTTTCTGTATAGACAGAAAGTCCTGACACTAAATCACAACACACACACACACACACACACACACACGTCCAATCAGAGCTGACCTGTGGCTACATATAATGACTTTCAGCCCCCTTATTAAAAGCAGGCCTGGGATGTTGGGTGCGTGTGTGAATGTGTGCGTGTGTTGTGTGTGGGTGCGTATGTGTGTGTGAGTGTTTGTGTGTGTGTGTGTGTCCTAAGGGAGTGAATCTTCTGGTCAATCATTAAGGTATAGTTGCCACCTGACCAAATAAACCAGGACTGTGCACCTGTGTGTGTGTGTGTGTGTGTGTGAGTATTCCTAAAAAGTGGAATTCACTCTTTGCAGCTGTATAAATGTACACACACACACACACACACACACACACACAGACATGGCTAACATGCCAGTTGGGACTGATGTCATTAAAGCTTAATTAGTCTCAATTACAGGGTGTTAAAACAAATATTCGTATCTCATTCCCTTGGCTGTCCCAGTGTGTGTGTGTGTGTGTTGGGGTTCTCAATACAGTATTAACAAGATGATGTAAAGCCTGCAGATAATTAAAAAGCTTAATATGAGTCTGTTGGTCAGAATTACACATGCTGTGCTGGCCACACTATGCAATCAAATCCTCACAGCAATGCTCCAAAATCTCAAAATCTAGTAGAAAACTTTTTGACGATGAATGAGAAAGTGTCCCAATACGTTTGTTCATGTAGTGTGTGTTTTAAACAGGTAAAAATGGTTCTGCTTCCCCGGACACATGGCATGCTTATATGTATGTGGATGCATACAGTATGTTTTCAGTTAACAAAACACATTTCATATTCAAGTGATTTAGGTTTGTCCACTTATAAAAGTCTTGTTTTGTAAGTTAATCTTTAAGATCCTTGAATTGTTCATTAAAAAGATCATTTTTATGTTATTTTCATTTTAATTTGATTTTTTTGCAGGTTAGTGTGTGAAACTGGACAATCTTCACAAACACTGCAGAGCAAGGTGGAAGTCAGAGTGAGTGACAATGGAATGGGTCATTCCAGGGAAACCTTCTCCTATGTGGTACGTGCTTCTCCTCCCTGCCCCCCCCCCCTTCTCTCTCTCTCTTTCTCTTTCCTTCTTTCTCTCCCGCTCTCTCTCTCTCTCTCGCTCTCTCTCTCTCTCTCTCTCTCGCTCTCTCTCTCTCTCTCTCTCTCGCTCTCTCTCTCTCCCTTTCTCTTTGTGTTTAGTGTACTGTGTCTGTCTTGAACTCTGACAGATGCTGATGATATTCAGGCATGCAGGCATTCTGGAATAATTCAAGAAAAAAAATACGCGTGTGGCCATTGTGTGTGATAGCAAGAGCGTGTGTGTGTTTGTGTGATAGCGAGAGTGTGTGTGTGTGTGATAGTGTGTGTGATGGTGGTACTGAAACCCATCCTCTGGCTTGCGCACTAAAAAGGAGTGTGTGTGTGTGTGTGTTTCTGTGGTCCTCTGGCTGGTGCGAGTGCGTGTGCTGCTGGAACTCAGAGTCATTAGCTGAAGTGGAGCCTTTGTGCTTCTTGACCTTCACCCTCCACTCTTCAGCCGGTGGAGTTCCCCGCTTCAGCAGGGCTGAGGTTCAGCAGGCTGGTAGTGAGATGTAGTAATTTTTAGTGTAAAACTTTGAGTGGACGGGCAGCAGGAGGTGTTGGTTAGGGGTGTGGGCATAAAGGGGTGTGGTGGAGGGTTGGTGGTAGTGATTAGTGTAGTGATGAGCTTATAGACTCTGTTCAAACTGATAGTTAACATTATTAGTTGGAGACAGTGTTCTCCAACATCAGCTCTTACTGTTTTAATAATTAACATTAGTAAATCTAGTAAAACATCTAATTAGTAAAATATCTAATGAGAGATCTTATTGTACTCTAGGACACATCCAGTGTGTGTTGGTCTGCATCGTCTTCTTTGGAAAGTTATTGGCTGGATTGAATACAATTTACCTGGATACTACGATACAAGCTACAATACTACTACTTCTAATGTCTGAGGGAAAATATATAACATATTAAAGTTATAAAATGGAGAAACTGTGGTATATTAAAGACAATATCAGTTGAATATGAATATCACTTTAGCCAGCAGAAGGATGAGGTCAGGGTTGTGTCTGTTGTGTTAATTGGAGACCAGCACCCTGTTTCACTAAGAAAGCTGATCAGATTATTTCAGTTCCTCACACAGTGCTGCTCTGGCTGGAGAGTGCAGTATACAGTCTCATCAGTTTTTCCCGGTCCGGGGCTTTTGTTCCTCTGCACCAGAGGAAGACGAGAGGGGATTTCTCTGGCATTGTTCTGCTGGAACATCTCAGACTGGGGTTAGCAGCTGGAGTGAGTCATTTTGTGCTTGAGTGAATGTGGCTGCTGAATGTGCAGGAACGGTGTTCATGTCTCCAAGTCTAATGTGTTTAATAACTAAAGTGCTTTATGATTAGTATCAGTGGTGATACTTGGGTAAATACAGAAATAGCCTATTACAGTTTTGAGTTAATGGGAAAAAGTATCAGAACTATCAGTATCAGAAAAGCCCTTGGGAACACATTTTCTTATATAGGTTTTTGTACAGTACTAAGCTATGGTGTTATGTGAATCATTCAGGAATAAATAAATAGAAAACACAAAGAAGATTTTATGCTCGTAATATTGTAATGAATGTGTGATGGACTGTGGGAAGATGTTTATAAGAAATACTACATTTACACAGGGGGACTGGAGGAAAAGACAGATTTATTCTAAAATAGCTGAAAATGGATCCAAATATCAGACTCAGTAAGAAAGAAGATCTGATCTAAAAATTGCCATGAAAAGGTTTATAGTGAGGTGTAGTTTAAAAACATGCACTTTATCAAAGTAAACAAATCAGGAGTCTTTTAGTGTCTTTTCACACTTAATTTCAGAAAAATTGACTTTTTTCACAGTACTGATTCCTGGCTTGTTTGGTGGAGCTGGTTATTTTCATAGGTTTGTTTTTACATAGAAGAATATCTGATCTGTGGATTGATTGGATTGATTGGATTGATTGGATTGATTGCCAGCTTTGGTAGATAACAATTCGTCCCATTGCGTTTTTTGGGGAAAAAAACAATGACAGTTGGCAACAGGCTGATGTCTTGTTACAGCATGAGTTATTACCTCAGTGGACGAATGTGGGAAAGGCCATGTATACAGCCACCTGTATACGTTGTAAGGTATTGTCTTGTAAGTAAGGCTGTAAGTGAACAGAGAGGGTTAAAGCTTGGGTATGGATTTTACAATTCTGTAATAAAATATTGTGCTCTATCCCTTGAGACAGCACTTGCCTAGACAATTCTGCGCCCAAAACCAAGAAGTTATTGGATGTTTGGCCTCCTGTAAGAAGTTACAAACAAACGTCTCACTGTAGAAGAGTCCTATCCCGTGTAAAACGTGTTTTTAATAGTGATCTTAGTGCAGGAGCTATAGTAGCTAGTGCCACTGTGTGTTACTGTACTCAGCCCTGCAGAACTTGAAACAGCGTGTGTTTCATGTACAGAATGAAGGAATGAGGGGATAACTCTTTCTGCAGACTGCACCAGGGCTCGCTTTAAGCAAATCCCACACCACTGTTTTCAAAAAGATTAGGGAGCAGCACTCTGGAGCTCTCCCAGCCTCAAAAATAACTTTCACACTCTGCTAAATGTAACTCTTGAAAGGTCTGGAGCAAAGCTGAAGTGTGAAAATGCCCCTAAAGGACCCATATCCCATATTTTCCTGTAATTATTTAATTAAAAGTATTGATATGCCTATTTCCCTTACGCTCTTTAACCCCTCTACATTTAAACAGCCTATCTTACTTAACTGTGATTCTACATAAAATATAAAAAATTAAGCGTAGTTAAAATAATATGATTGATTAATTTATTCCAGTAACCTAATTACCATGTAAAGTGTTATACATTATGATGAGCAGTGTATTCTTACCATATTAAGAGGCTTTTTAGAAGACAAAATACAGGAAAAATACTGTTCAATTTATTGTTAAAAGCTTTTTCACAGTACAGGTTCAGAATTTGGTGACACCAGCATGAATCCACAGACCTTCTGCCTCCTGTCTACAGTGCAGGTTGGTGGAGGTGCACTGTACTGGATTATAAATATAATTAACACTATAGTGATACTACCCAGAGGAGAGAATAGTAGTATTTTAAATCTTGATCCATGTTTACATTCTATTGAGGGAAATTTAGATTTCCATCCTTTGGGCCATCTTATACTTTAGATACATTAAAAACTTATAAACATACGCTCTCTAAATGAAATTCAAACACTGAAAAATAAACAGCAAGGCTGAATGTATAAAGTTAAAAGCAAGGGAAAGGAAAATAAAGGAAAGGAAAGGAAGGAGGCGTCCCAGAAGAGAAGAGGATGTAAGCCTCCAAACGTCCTTCCTCAAAATCCTTAACCCTCTCACTAAGCTCAGGAAACATCTGCCCTACTGCGTACACACACACACACACACACACACACTCACACCCACTAACAAAAAAGTCCTGCTGCTTCAGATATTTAACATCCTTAACTGATTCTGAGCTTCTGCACTCCAACACCCCCCTGCTCCCCCCAAACCAACGACTCACACACACCCCTCTTTACACCCACAGCTCTCGACCTCACACACTCCCTTAAGCACTTTGGTACACACATGAACAAAGGAAGTGATGTCATACAGCTATTTGTGTGTCCTTCTCGGTGTTTGTGTGTCTGAATGGGGATTGGGGCCTGTAAAGTATGCAGTATGCCTGTTGCTGAGTTTGCTTAGTGTGTGTGTGTAGGTGTGTGTGTGTGTGTTCTGTATTTGTACATCTGCACCCTGGGCATTAGACCTCCACGGTGTGTTGGTTTGAGTGACAGTGCGGAGCAGCAGCAGCGCTGGAGATTTATTCTCTCTTTATTTGATTAGAGTGGAGCTGTCAAACACACTCTCTCTCTGTCTCACACACACACTCTCTCACACACACACACACACACAAAGAAGACTACCTGCTTTCATATATGGTAAATCTCTGTAAAAATATCTGATTCGAAACGTCAGTTTTAATTTTTTTTCGCTGCGTTTCTGTTATTTAATTTAATTTATATCTGTATTGTTCTTCTACACCTTCTTTCCTCTCAGCAGTGCTCTACATCTTCTTCTTTAATCAGGTCTGTTTTATTTCACTCTACTCTACACTTTACTCAGCTCAGCTCTGCTCTACCTCATTCACCTGCACTCAAACCAGTTTTCAACTGCAGCAATCTAACCTTTTATAACTGCACTCAGAACCTTCTATACATATTCTGTATATAAACCTTATACAAGAACACTCAATCCTGAATCTCTACATACTTATAGCTGCTGCATTCATACTATATATTCTTATATAATATATATTTATTGTTAATTTATACAACTACTGCCTTCAGAATTCAGGAATATGTGTGATTTCTCAATACTAAACTCACCAAGTCAACACACTGCACCGACACCTTACGAGGACAATTACATATTTAAAACAGCACTGATACTTTACTCACACTGAGACACTTTAACATGTTACTGATAAACATTCACACGTTCATGTTGCTGATACTTTCCTACTCTCTATTTATATCATCATTTTATTATATTTTATTTTATCTTATGTTTTATTATTTTAACAATTGCTCTTTTGGGTGTAACTGGACAGTGAGAATACAATTTCACTCCACCTCATGAACAACATGTGATGTGAATGACAAGGAAGTCTCTCTGAATCCTTGAATCCTTAAATTGATTGTTACTTATATTTATATTTCAGCTGCTGATATAGACATATATACATTTCACGACTTATTTACCTATGTTCCTAAGCTTTATCTGAATATCTGGAGTTGGATAATCTGTGTGAAAGTGCTAGATGAGTTCATGTTTTTGTAAGTTAGAATACAGCTTGAGTTCAGGCGTACTCTCTAGTCGTGTTGAGAAGTGTTTTAACTCTGTCTAATGCTTTGCTAAAACTTAAAGCCTTGATTTGCACTCATAATGTATTCACCACATATTTTAAATAAGTGTCACTTTATTATGCCAGCTGAGACATAATAAAGAATAAGCATAATGAGCAATCATTATCAGTGTGTAGTCTTCCCCCTAGAGATACATTGCTTGGGTACTCATGCTGGCATGCAGTTGCAATAAAGTTACTCTGGATAATTTGATAAATGTATTTGGGAATATGTACTGTGTACGTTAAAGTTTTAAGTGTGGGCTTTGTGAAGGAGATCATGTTAAAATCTTTTAAAATTGCAAGTTGTGTGTACTGTGTGTGTGTGTGTGTGTTTTACTTAAAATGGAAGAAATATTTTAATCCCCACACAAGTTCAGTTTCCTCTCCTAAAAAGAGTAAAAAGATTAACTCCTGATTTCGATAGTCACATTTCTAAACTTAAAATGAGTTAACTGAACTTTATTTTAAAGCAGCACATGCTCAATTACCGAGAGGATTAACTTCTGCGTGTTTGATGTATTTAGTGCAGCGTTTGGTATGGACGTCAGGGTTCATGTGTCTTACTGTTAAAAGAGCAGGGGAATGACTGTATCTGCTCTGTGTACAGTAGATGTGACAGATACAGGTTAGTCTAAACAGCACCAGGGTATTCCCTTAAACTCTCAGTGGCCAATATGCTGGCCTAGATTTTAAATGCTACACTGAATAAAATACTCATACAGTAGTGGGTGGCACAGTGGCTTAGTGTTTAACACGTTGGTCTTCTAGTGCTGGGGTCTTGGGTTCAAGTCCCTATCTGGGTGGAGATTTCATGTTCTCCCGTGTCTGTGTGGGTTTCCCCCGGGGATTCCGGTTCCCAGTGCCGAATCAGTCCTTTAAGTGGACAGTCTGTTTCTGGTTGAGAGTACGATGTGTGTGATTGGCTGATCTTCTCACCAGTGTGTTAAGTGTGTGCAGAATGTAATTGCGAGTGTCCTTGTGTGGAAAATGGTGCTATATAAGTGTAGACGTAAGTAAGTAAATACACTTACATTCCAAATGTCATGGGACTGGAATTAGCACAGGGTCCCATGATTTTTGCCATGTTTTATGAAAGCTAACCAATGCTGCACTGACCTGCTAGATATGGGCAAATGCTTACAGTGGACAAACACAGCATGTCCAGTCCCTGGTGAGAAACATTATCAATACCATAGGACTCTCTTGAAAGATAATCATGAACTTTCTGGAATCATGCCTAGTTCAGGTGTGTATTACCTGAGTACATACAGACCCCCAGCACTGTGCAGCTGTGCTGTGCAGCAGTGGATCTGTGTTATCTGGGATAATAGCGCTTTGAGACAGTGTGATGAGGATCCAACATGCTGACATCACTAACACTCTTGCTTCTAAATCCAATCAAATCCTCACAGTGATGCAAGCCAATCCAAAACTTAGTAGAAAATCTTCTCTATACACAGTTCGTCCAGCAAAAGCAGCATAAACTCTGTTGCAGAACCCTTGATTTCAGAAGAAACGAACTGTTAAAAGAGAGAAATGTTGTATGGTTTATGTTCATTGATTACAGCTCCAAAGCTAACTGTATGCTTTGTCCTCCACCCTGCAGGAGCCCACGCTGCTTGATCTAATGCCCAGAGAGGGACCCATCGCTGGGGGAACAAGGCTCACCATCAGAGGTGTGTCCTTGGAGGCTGGATCTTCTGTTAAAGTGAAGGTTAACAACACTCAGGACTGTAAAATTGATATGTGAGTATGTGTGTGTGGGTGTGTGTAGTGACTATGATGTGATAAATGTGATATATTGAACGTATTCTTAATAATCATAGCACACACAAAAAGAAAGGAAATGTATGTTTTGTAGATTATTTCTCTGTTAATTTCTCTCTTGTTTGGGTGCCTTCTTAAATTGTCCACTTTATGCTCTGTCTCTGATACTGTCTCCAGCCCACGTTAACTGGAACTTGGCCTTCAGTTTGGAGATGCTGGTACCAGGGTTCAGATAATGATCTACTATATTTGGTTTAGAGGAACACCAGTTTAAAGGTGTCCTATAAGCCAAATGCCTACAGCATGATGCTAATTTCTGACCACAGTAGCAGAGGCATGTTCACAGGTGTTTGGTTTGGTTTGTGGCTCACTTTCAAGGGGAAAGATCATATTTGGACTTCATAACATTAAATGCACTTTTACACCAACAATATGTTAATAAGGTCCCGCCATCAGCGGCCCTGCCTTTTCTTAAATGCACACTCAAGTGCACTATTCCAACAGGACAATGCTTGTCCACACACTGCTGCAGTTTCAATAGCTTCTTTCCCAGTAGACACAGTCCTGTGCCATGACCAACCACATACCAGCCAGACCTATCTCTGATTAAAAATGTGTGTTATGTTATCAAACACGCTAGGAATACTCCACCCATCAATCTGCAAAACTGTATGAAAATATTGGAGCTGCATGGAATCATTGCATAGATTAGTACTGGACACCATTAGGACCTTCTACAACTCCATACTGAGAGATTGGGAGAGGTCTGAGAGGTTGCAGTGTTAGATGTTACACATGCATTACACACTGCTGTAACTGTACTGTAACTGTATGTGTAAATCAGTACATTTGACTAAGAGGTGTTCTTATCCGTCTAAATATTTAAAAATGAATAATTATTCTTAGTAACTTTTATCTTTCTTCTATACGATGCTTTCTTCTGGGTGCAACCATTGTTTTGAGCATGATTTTGTTCTATATGTTCTTAGAGGATGTTGCTGTTCATTGTGTGTGAGTGTGTGTGTGAGTGTGTGAGAGTGTTCCTCTCGAGATGCTGTGCTACCGATAGTCCGACTACAGCTGTATTTCATAAAGCTGGAACGCATTCCACAGCCAAGACATTATTGGCACTACATTTCCTGCTTTATTTTACAGCCTGTCTGCTGACATCATCCAGTGTGTGATGCCCCCGGCCGTGCCCGAACATGCCGAGGACGTGTGGTTGTGTGTGGAGTACAACGGCAGGCCCTGTGAGAGACATCTCAGCCGTAGTTTCTCCTACCAGAATAACCCCACCATCAGCAAAATCAAGCCAAACAAAAGCTACCTGAGGTAAATAATGAACACATCTCTTTAGTACAGTCTGTAAAAACTAAGTAAAGCCCCTATCAGTGATCACTGAGCTGGATGTGTGTGTGTGTGTGTGTGTGTTTCAGTGGAGGGCGAACCATCTCTGTGATTGGTCAAGGTTTTCATTTGGTCCAGACAGCTCAGTTGGAGATGGTGGGCATTGGAGACAAGGTAAGTGTTTTTATTGTTTGTACTGACAAACACATGTTTATCCTCTTTAAAATGTATTTGACAGTGACATATATATATATATATATATATATATATACATACCATGTGCACTGTGCTAGCCATGCTCTAAACATCAAGCAGTATCTAATTTCATCAGTTTCAGAGAAAAGAGCAGCTCTTTATCTGGATATCAATCTAGCATTGTGTAAAAACACAAAGAAAAACCTCGGCCGTCCGTGACTGGGAATCTCAAACAGCATCAACTAGACAAGGTTGGGAATCTATTAGCTGATATAAAAGAACTGGCAGTTGGTAGTGTTCTCCTGCAAGCGTGTTCAGCTGGCCAGTGATGATGCATTAACAGCTATTAAACAAACAGAAGTGGATGACTGGCTTCGTGTGACTCAGACAAAGCACATGTTTGCCTTCTCCATTCAGGACTGGCAGCACCATGTGATAAGGGGAATCCTAGCCAGTGTCAGGAATTGAAACTGACAACAATAAGGAGAATTTGGGGAAATCACCTACAACAAAAAAACAGAAACACTGCTGTGCCTGATACAGTGACACTACCTATAAATCCTGTGTTCATAACGCTGTTATAAGTTAAGTGCCATAAGTTATATTGCTTTATTATGCATTGCTTTATAAGCCTGTATATTTATTCTCTCTTATATAGAAAATGATAAGCAAATCATGCATGATTTGACACTAAATGTCCAAATGTTTATGAACACACTTTCTCTTCTAATGAATACATTCAGCTACTTTAAATTGAACATAATGCTGATACTGATTGATACAGCCTGTCTAGTCCATGTAGAGAAGCACTGCCAAAAGAATAGGACTCTCTGGAAGGATAAACCTGAATGCCAGGCCTTGGCTAAAAGGGTGTAAAGCCCCCCAGTTCTGAGCTGTAAAGCAGTGGAACTGTGTTCTCTGGAATGTTGGTGTTCCATGCAATACCTTTGTAATGAGTTGGGGCAGCTTCCTCTGCTGAGAAGCGTTGGACACATCCAGGTAGCAGCGCCATTAAAATAGCAATTTGCATAGCTTAAAGGGAATTGTACATGACTCAGATTCAGGTTATGCCCAAAATATACCCATGATTAATTAAGAGTATTATTACATGCCTTTTGCAGGTTTCGAGCCGTGCAAGGTATACTTTACCCATCGTTACGATAGCAAAGACACACTAACACACGCTAAATCTAGCTGCACTGTTCACGGCTCGCCTATAGATTACAATATCAGGGTTTTTACTCAAGTCATTACATAATATTTAGGTTTCTGTTCACATATTTAATTTGATATTGCTGTTCATGTGACATGTACATCTTTTCTGATTGGCAGGATTGCAGGGTCCTGTCACCTACCCTACTTCTTTGCCCCTCCCCTCCATCCATCCAGTCGCAGCAGGTCTCAGTGCAGTTCAAACTGAATGGGAACTTATACAGAGGAGAAAGCCACGCCTCTTATGGACTAGACCTGGAAGAGGAAGAGGAGCCTCACACAGGTCACTTCCTGTTCGAGTATGTTGAAGACCCTCAGTTTTACACGGCCAACAAAGAGAAACTCATAAAGCACCATCCAGGAGAACCTCTCTTACTTGTGATCAATGTAAGTGTGAACAGAAGCTCATCTACTAATTGTGTAAAATATGCAGACACACAAAGGTTTTAATTTGTGGGGGTGATTTTATGAAATCAGTACATGACCATAATTATACACGATGTTTTAAAATGTTCTGCACTGTACATTATTATTAAAACTATGAAGAAAAACGGGGAATGATTTATTCAAAAAACATATAAAAAGAAATCAGAATATGTTTTAGATTTAAAAATTCTTTAAAATAGCACTTCTTGCTTTGAAGACAGCTTTATACATCTCTGCCTTTTCTGCTCAATAACTCAATAACTGCTCAACTAAGTGAAGAAGAAAATACTTTAAGACAAAATTCAAGATTTTTTAGTCAGTCAATCCAAAAAAAAGAATTTCAAGAACTTTAAAAGTATCCTCGAATGCAGTCACAGCAAAGACCATGAAAAACATTATAATGATGAAACCGGCATTCATTGGGGGCACCCCAGGAAAGGAAGAGCAAAAGAGTTTCCTCTGTTGCCTAGGAGAAGTTCTTTAAGTCCAGGATAAGACTTTTAGGTTACTACATGACTGCTTATGTGTTACTGTATAATCTGGAGGACTTCAGTCAATCACACACATATGTACGGACACACACACACACACTCACACACACACACCACACACAAACATCAAAGAGATTTCTAATGCCAAACACTGTCTCTTTTAAACGCAGCCACCTGGCTCACCTTCTCTAAGGCTCTTTGTGTTAGTCTGTGTGTGTGTGTGCGTGCGTGTGTGTGTGTGTGTGTGTGTGTGTGTGTGTGTGTGTGTGTGTTTCTAATGGCTATAATAACAACATAAAAGGGCACTGCTGGATCTCGTACCCGCACACAGTCGTCAGGAAGCTGCAGAGACGTGCGGATCCGTGTGGTCGGACGCTCGTCGTGTCTTGGGGGGGTCTGACAGGAAGTCCTGAACAGAAGTGGAAGTGTTTATTTCCTGCAGAAAGAATGGGGGGATGAGGAAGGATGGAGAGGATGCTGAACTGCTCCTCACTGATCACTTGTACAGGTGCTATTAGCTGAGAGGCTGGGTGTGTGTGTACAGTACAGTGCAGGTCTGACCCCAACTATTGTCTAAAATCTGTTTATCTCAGCCTCACCTCAGTAAACACTATAAATCACATTACACTGATATTACACTGCCAAAACTCTAGTGTGACCTCAGGGGACGGCTTGAAAACATGCAATAGCAAGGCACACTTTAGATTAGTGGTTAGCACATTCTCCTCTTAGCTCTGGGGTCCTGGGTTCAACTCCCTGTATGGGTGGAGTTTTCATATTTCATATTTTTCACCAGAAACTGAATTCTCTGAACTGCCCTGGGGTTTATGTATGGTATATAAATATACATGTCTGGAAAAAATGAAGAGACTCTCTGATTTTGCTATTTAAAGGAATATGTTTAAGTAAAATGAACATTGTTGTTTTATTCTATAAACTACAGACAACATTTCTCCCAAATTACAAATAAAAATATTATCATTTAGAGCATTTATTTGCAGAAACATTTCAGACCTCAAACAATGCAAAGAAAATACGTTTATTTTTATAAAGTTTTAAGAGTTCAGAAATCAATATTTGGTGGAATAACCCTGGTTTTCTTGATTATACAGAGGTTTTCAATTTGGCTTAATTAAAGAAACTCATCATTTTAGTGGTCTCTTAATTTTTTTCACGAGTTGTATATGTGTGTATGCACAGAAATGGACTGCCACTTTGTCTGGGGTCAGTGGGGTTGTTTCAGGTTGAGAGTATGCTGTGCGTGATTGGCTGTTGCTTTGATCTCAATGTCCACTTCCACCCAACTGAGCAATTATTATCTAAGAATAATGAAATATAATAAAGTATAAAATAAAGTATAAAATAGTCATGAATATAAATAAGAAAAATAGAAGTAGAAGAAGAGTAAAAGTAGCAGCAATATGAATCTCTGTATGACTGGAGTGAATAAGGCACTTTCCTGTAGTAGAGTAGAGTCTACCAGTAAAACATCATATATGATGATTTATATGATCGTGACCGGTGGTGTCTGGTTAAAGTTGGCCTTGTGTAGAAACAAGCAATTTTGATAAAAATCATATTCTACTGGCAGCATCATTGAGTGTGTGTGTGTGTGTGTGTGTGTGTGTGTGTGTGTGTGTGTGTGTGCGTTTCTCATGGCTTTAATAACAACATAAAGTCCACTGCTGGATCTTGTACCCACGCACAGTCATCAGGAAGCTGCAGAGACGGCAAATGGCAAAAGTCTTTGGACACTTGTAATTCTTGTCCCACTTTTGTCAGTAAAATTCTTCCAGAAGCTCACCTGAATTACTAGATGATTAGATAAACTGGTCTTTTGGGGGAGACAGAGCTGTGGAAGGGGTTAATCAGTAATAGAGCAGTGTGTTTGTGGGAGAGTGAGAGCGAGAGGGAGAAGCTGTTTATTTGGTTCCAGTTTTGATTTTGCTGGAATGTGGATGTCATTTGATGTATTCCTGTTTTGACTCAGACAAAGAGGATGTAAATATGTGTGTATGATGACACAAAGGATGGAAATATATGTTTGTTTATGTGTGTGTGTATGCATGGGTGTGTGTGAGCTTTAACATATGTTTTGGACTTTGGAGTTTATTCAGATGCTTTTAAAATAAGTGGGAAGTGTATTTGTGTGTGTGTGCGTGTGTGTGTGTGTGTGGGCCTGAGCCTGAGGAAGTGTTTGTTGATGGGTGGCTGGTTAAGGGAATGGGACACAGCCCCTAGGATTTAATCAGAACTTCCGGAAACTCGTCCTTTTCAGACACTGCCCTGTCCCCTCTCTCTCTCTCTCTCTCTCTCTCTCTCTCTCTCTCTCTCTCTCTCTCTCTCTCTCTCTCACACACACACACACACACACACACACACACACACACACACACACCAGCTCTTGAGTGTTTGCGACATACACAAACATGTACACCCTCACATACACACACAAATTGCTTAAGGGAGGAAGACAGAACATCTGTTCCATACACACATAAACACACAACAAATCGGTTCATCAGTGTAGAGGTCTGCACTCCCGCGGGAGTCCCGCGGGACCCGCGGGACCCGTCAGAATATGTTGCGGCGCGGGACAAAACTGAATTGTTATTGGCGGGAGCGGTAATTTAATCAATACAGGCCATGCGGGAGCGGGACCACATTAACATGTGGTCCCGCTCCCGCAAATTGATAAATAGTTAAGAAAATTATAATAATCACGCTATGATTCCCATGCAAGCAACAAAAAAACACAAGAAAAATCTCTCGGAGGATGGACACACACACACACATTTTCAGCATCTCCAGCAGGCGTGTGCAGAGGAGGGGGGGGGGGGGGGGGGAGGGGGGTGTGTAATTTAAAGGACGACATTTACTATACTGGTGCAAAATAATAATAATAATAATAATAATAATAATAACAATAATAATAATAACAATAACAATAACATTGTTATTGTTATTATTATTATTGTTATTATTATTATTATTATTATTATTATTATTATTAATAATAATAATACAAATATTAATTAAACTAATTGAATTTAATTTTATATATTTTTACATTTATTATTTTATATAATATAGATCCACTTCTAATCCACTTCTAGGATTCTTGATGCACCTGATGGCATGTGTTTGGACTGCGAACTGAATTGCTGTTTTAATAAATACATATGTAAATTTGAAGCACTAAATGTAATTAATTCAATTCATATTAGGACTGCGGGACGGGAGCGGCGGGAATGTGTATGTGGCGGGCGGGAGCGGGATTAAAAGAAGTGATTTTTTTGCGGGAGCGGGCGGGAGCGGGACAAAAAGACGCGGGAGCGGGCGGGAGCGGGTTTAAAAAAACAGTCCCGCGCAGACCTCTACATCAGTGTTCTCATTTGTTTTTGCTTGGTTAAGTTTATGGCCGAGGTGAAGGGTAGTGGATAAACGTCAGGGCAAAATAGTTTCGATGTTTCGGGCAAGGATCTTTCGATGTGTCGAATGTGATATTTTAAGGCTCCCAAGTAGTAGAACTGTTTAAACGTCACCCCAGTCCTGCCACTGTCATCTGTGGTGCATGATTCTAAGAGTACATAAGTCTCTTAAAGGAGTCCAGTGGGTGAAAACCATCTGAAATTAGAAAGGAGAAAATTGGGATTTTTTTAAAATCCAGATTTTAAATATCATAAACGTTCGCATCCATGTATATTTCACAACTTGGGGTAGACTGTAACTGTTCAGGTATGTTTCCCCAAAGCATATATGTATATAAAGCATATATAAATAATGATTGTGAGAAAAGAAAGAGCCAGTTCTGTTCCGGTTCAAAGCGAAATTTCACGAATTAGTTCAAATAACGTCTTTGTTGACTCCTCCCCAAAACAATACGCTTAGTTAAACCACAAACATCGATTCACTAAATATACAGTATATATTCACTATTACGCCCAAAAAACGTAAGTAGTTATGCCTTGTAAAATGTTTGTAAACACACACACACACACACACACACACACGAATATATAAACAGTATATTCAGTTCATTATATTTATTAATTCATGACCAGTGGTGGCTAGCTTGGGGTTCTAGGCAGTTCATTGGTTTGCTTGCTTTGTTTCAGCTGGCCTGCGTATTACACATAAAACTTTACACAAAAAAGCTAGTGTTCACCATAGTCTAACTGTCTCTTCATCACTTTGCTTTTCTTTTGTGTTGTTTTCTCTCTGAAACAGAAAGGGCCGAGCCAGCTGGATCTGACTGAGGAGGAATACTCGGTCAGGATTGGCTCTGACATCTGTGACATCACCTTTAATAATGAACAGATGATCTACTGCACCATCAACAGGACTCTGAGTTCCAGGACAGGAGAGCTGCCCGTCACTGTGAGTTCCCCCCTCATCCAGGGCTTTACTTACACATGCTGTTGATTACAATGATGACAATGAGAGACGCTTAATTTTACTTCTTAAGAAACAAGGAATGAGCAGCTGTCCCAATACTTTTGCGCATATAGTGTTGTTTGAATGGAAGGTGTACCATGGTATTTTTTATCCTCAATAAGTTTACACTGCTGAAATGTGACATTGTGGAAACCTTCATTTTTTCCCATAAAACTACATTCTCTAACAGGCTCAATAAAGCGGGGAAAACCTCCAACCTGGCAACCATAACAGCTGGTACTCCCATTATATTAACACAGCATAAACAAATAACATTGACAGTCTGACATAACCCTCTTTCAGTCATATGAGAAGTTGATTGGCTGTCTTGCTGTCCAACAACCCCTATATTGATTTATCCAGCTAATTAGCATGTGATAAGCACTGAGTACCCTCATGATGCTGTTTTATCAGCGGCTGTAACAGAACCAACATTACCTATTCACTATATGTGCTCCTGTTAGGAGCATCACATAAACCAGTGCTCCTACATGCTATTAAGCCCTCAGGAATCAACCCATATCTAGCACAGATACATTACACACACACACACACACACACTAAAACACACTCTAACGAACCCTATCAACGTGTCCCATCATGTTTTAGTGACATGGAGGACAGCACACACCCAGTGCAAGAGTAAACCCCTCCCGGAGAGAGTGTTATCTCTCATGTGCATCTCCCCGTCTTCATCCTGCCTCCTCTGATTTGCAGCCTCTCTGCGTGAGGAGCTGGAAGCAGCCGCTGATGGAGTTGCCATTGTTTTGACTCAGTAGATAATTTAACCATCAAAATAAGCGCTAATCAAGCCCAGAGCAGATTCAGCAGTGCTGTGATATGGAGGCTGGGTTTGGGCCGAGGTTGTTTGGAAGTCTTTCTTTTCCTTTGTTTAGGATTATTACAGAAAAACAAGCAGCTATATTTAACCTCGCTCGCTCTATCAGCCACGGCCTGGACCTGATGTTCTCACCAGACACTGATTAGAGCCGAGATCAGGCCCAAAAAAATCCAGCCTGATCCGAGCCGACCCGAGCCTGTGCAGGTTCTGTCCGAGCCCGACCCGGCCCAACTATAGACTGAGCCTGAGCCTTATTTATACCCACACAGCTGTTTAACTACTGAGCTTTATAACTACAAGTCTGAGTTGTTGGTGAGTGTAAATCCTGATTTCTGACACAAGAAGTCTCCATTATCTTGCCTGGCCAATTGAACGGTGCTGTGTGATTATAATTATATACTATTGATTATATTACCTTTCTTACTGTACAACATCACAAAGATCACAGTTTAAATTGTTACTTTGCTATATTGTATATTATCAGGGAGAGATATTATCATTAGAAATGTAGGCCTGTGTCACAGACCATTCTCTACAGCCCAAAGAAAGAGCGGGAATTCTCAGCCCAACTCTAACTCTGGTACAGCTAACAAACTACAGAGAGAGAGAGAGAGAGAGAGACTGGACACCCTCGCCTGGGAATTAGCAAAAGATGGAATGTCTGAGAGGAATTCCGAACTGGTCTACTCACCCAGACCTGCAAACACCAGAGAGCAGACACAGCCAATGAGGCGTGCAGGTCAAATGTCAAGTGAAATCTCATAACACGGGTGGTTTGAGTGTGTGTGTGTGTGTGTGTGTTTGTTTCTCAGGAAAGAGCAGTTAGCATCCACTCAACACAGGGTAAAGTGCAGCTAAACAGCTCCATGGAAAGCATGTAGCATGTTAATATGTAATTGCGTGTTAGATTTAAGCGTTAGATTTGTTTAAAGAGTGTCAGGAGTTTAGGATGATGGATGATCAACATTCACCTCATCCCAAAAGTACTGGATGGAGCTCCATTAGTTTAGAGAACACAGCTCAATATTAAGTATTAATCTGGCATTAGGCATGATGCCAATAGGTTCATGTATATTAATCTGATCTAGGTAGTCCTCTTTTTTGGCGGTAATACTCTACGGGGACTAGATAAAGTGTAAGTGTGTGTGCATTTGCACATCTGTAAAATAGCTGGATGGCATGCATTCTCTATGAATTTTCAAATTTGTTACATGGTGTTACGTGGTGACATTTTTTTCCGTAAAACAATCAAATATATCGTCAATATATCAATATATCGCCTTGCTTATAGTATTGTTATTTAGATTAAATTATATTAAATTGTATCTCTTGTACTGTGATATGTATCATATCACAGGTTGTTGCCAATGTACACTAATTTAGTAATTAAGTCATTAAAAATAGCACAAAATGTAAGGAAATGTGTTTGACGAGAAGATTTGGCAATTTTTTAATGGGAGTAACAAACTCTTACTCAGCTCTGCTGCTTATCCCAAAATACATGTTCCTTACAAATGGAACTCCATTTAAAAGAGAAATTAACAGACTTTCCAATAATATAAAGAAATATTCCACCCAACACACATCTCCTTACTTTTCGTGCTGTGTTTTATGTAGTTTGAGAACAGTGGTCCTCAGCAGTTTTTATCTTAAGTCAAGTGCTTCAGTTCTTAATCAGCTCATGTTAAGTTTTTTTTTTTTTTATAAGAATATAGGATCATGATAAGATAGTGTTATCATGCCATCTGCTGTGATGGACTCCCTTTAAGGAACGTCTGGGGAGTTCTGACTCCTCTGCTTCCTCTTTTACAGTGACAGTGCACAGTGCTGAGAACATTCAGTAATAGCTCTTTATGCTTCACACTTGCAGTTTAATGCTCTTGGTTTTTTCAAGGATGGTGGGCTATTTATAAATATGTGTGAG